>NC_052481.1:17144406-17444406 GCF_009730915.1 Dioscorea cayenensis subsp. rotundata | reverse complement strand
AGAATTATAAGTAATAATACTTACATAACATCGAAACCAATTGGCAAATTCTGCAGACTATTATTGCATGACTTCGAAAAGAGATGACTCATTCTGCCAACCTCTCTGACCTAACCATCAGAAAAGCGAAAAAGAATCTCTGATGAACAAAACCTGCTTCCTAATCCAAACTTTCATGCAAATCAGGCCTTTTTTTCATATTATCATCAATTAGGCCTTACAACTAATCTGTCCATTGTTATATTAGAAGGCAATTGGTGTTTTACACTCTCTCTCACACACACACACACACAGTGATTCAAAATTGTTTATCACCGATCATTCAAAATACACTCTGCTCCAAATTAACAGATAAAGGAAATAGAAAAGAACTAATGAGCATTACAACAAAAACACCAGAAGGTACACCACACACGCACCAATATCAATCAACAAAAGGAAACTAACATAAGCATAAACACAAATCTTCAAGCAATGATCGAAGGCAAGAAAATAACGAATCTTACAAGAGGACGACATGCAAAGCAAGTCAAAAATGAATTCAACAAGATCACAATATGTAAGTATGAAAGAAAAGTAACAAAATAATAAGTATCATAATTCCAATCTTTCATATTATTCTGGGCAGTGCAAGTAAAATACAATGCCAATGTCAGTTCTTAATCATAAATTTTCATTGACATATTAAATCAACCACACCAGAACTATCAATGGCCATTATATTGTAATCATCGATCACCCAACGCATCCAATTCATTAATCAACAAATCAGGACAAACCTCGCCAATTTTAACCGATCATTCCAGATAAATTCTTAATTTTGGGTAATTTGTTCAAAAAATCATACCAATAAGTACTCAGGTCATTAGCTTCATTGCAAAAATATTTCTTCTTATCGCTAAGTTCATTCATACATCAAGTACCCAACATGATTCAATCAGAGTTGCGCAGCATACCAAAATCACAAAAAGAAAGAAAGAAAGAATTTAGCTGATTCATATTCTTCCTTGTGCAATAGAATTCTTTTCAGGGATGGCGACAACTGCAGATTTTTATCACCAAAAGCAGTGATGGTCCATAACTAACCAACAATCTTTTGTTACTAAGAAAGGATAAGATGGAGCCGGCTTCACTCCAACTAAAACACACACGCACACACACACACACACACACAGAGTGATTCAAAATTGTTTCTTTGCTGGGGTTGGCTTCTAAGTTGTAACTGTGGGCACCATATGTTTCAAATTTTGATGTTTGGAGCTATATATATCAAATCCTTGTCATGGGTGTCATACATTTGATGTATTCTTTTCTAGGGAAAGTAATGTACATTGTCAACCTTTCATGGTAACAATAACATGCATTCATTTTCAACTTGATGTGAGCTAGGGTTTCCATATCTTCAGTTCCACTATGCAATTGACGGAACCAAATAAATTTCAGTTTATTTATAGCTCAAATATAATCTACCGTATAGATAAGAAAGAATTTTGGTAATTTTGGTTCATTAGATTAATTTAGTTGATGTAGTAGAATACATGCTAGACTTTCAAAGTGATGTCTTGTAGTTTTGGTTTATTTTTGGTAATTTTGATCAACAGACTGAAAGAGAAGGAACATGGACAAAAACAACTCTCAAATACATGCTAGACTTTCAAAGTGATGTCTTATAAATAATAAAGCTCAACCTCATTTTGGAAAGAAGACAATTAAAAAGGTTTTTGCAGTTAACTTTGGTGGCACAACATGCTTTTAATGCCCATTAATTACTCAACATACATAACACATTGATGGGAATTCACCTTCCCTTGCAAATACAACCCTTTTGATTATTCTTCATGTGCACTTGTAGTAGCACTCCAAGTAATGCCCCTTGGTAGTCTCGTTCCAATTTCAACGTACCTTTAAATGCAAACAAGAATATTCTTCCATGCATGATTCCTTCTTCAAATAGATAGATATAGAATCTATGAGGCTATTACGTAGAAGTACGTTTTATGCAACAACTCTTACTATTAGATAGAAAATGATCCTATGATCTTGAACCGATCTTACTTAGGATCATAAATCGCTCAAGTTTGTCTATAGAAGAATGAGTATGAGTATTAACTATGAGTAAAGGATTTATTGTTAAAAATCCAAAAGTTTATTTCCAATTTTAACTAATTAACTAGATCTTCAATTTTGTCCTTGAACAAAAAAAGAAAAAAGAAACCAAATAGCCAAAGAAGTTTGGTTTAACCATGATATATGATGTGTATCTAAATCCTAGATTAAGGTATTTTAGTAAAAAAAATAATTTCTAGTAAAAACATTTTCCGCTAACTAAACACTGTAATGTTACTTCCTGTAATGTTACTTCCTGACCAACCAAACAAAAATTGCACATATCCTCGTCAATATAACTTGGTAATCATATTTCTATCCCTGCAGTAATATAAGAATCCATGAACAAAACGACGCCTTTAGGTTGTTAATCTCACATTACATTGACGAATGTGATTTTTCCCTATTATAATCTTAAGTTGAATATAATTCGTAAAATACTAATTTGTAAATATTTTAAAATAAAAAAAAAACAAATATTTTATCAGATATAAAAATATTTTAGAATAAAATTTTTTAAATAAAAAATAATTAAATTGGAGGGAAATTTTAATATTTATTTAAAGTAACTAAGTTTGATTTAATTATTACTTTTTTAACTATTTAAAATTATATTTTGATAACAATTAAATATTTTTGTATTAAAATTTACTTTTTTTAATAATAAAAATATTTATTATTAAATAATTTTTATATTTACATAAATAAATGTTCTAAACTTTGATTTATTTGATACCTATCAAATAAAAATATTTTAATAAAATAATAATAGGTAATATAACATCCCTGAAGTTGATAATGTTACATTCTAATTAAATTACCGTTTTGTTAACCAATAAAAATTGGGCACATTTGCCATCGATATAACTTACAGATTACATTCTTGATAATTCTATTCCTTACATTCTGTGAATCAACCCGCGGTTAAACCTGTGCATTGTGATGTTTTATCCACATTAAAAAAAAATAAATAAAAGAAATAAATAAAAAACAGAAAAGATAATGCATCCATAAGCAACAGCCACAATGGCATATGTATCAGGTGGCATATATATATATATATCCGAAGATGTTTCCATGAGGAGACCATCCACTAAAATAATTAAATAAATAATTATAAATAGTTGCCACAAATAATGGCAAATAATTAAATAAATAATTATAAATAGTTGCCACAAATAATGGCAAATCACATCATAGATTCATAGTAGCTTGGCGGTTTTGGAAAAAAAAAACCCAAATCACATAAATTTTCTTTTATAATAATTTAACAGATTTTCCTACCAAAATAACTTTTTAATATAAAAACATATTATGCAAGCTGGCCACCAAACTCCAATATAATAAAAAAAATATAATTATGAATTGCTGTTAAATGATGCCAAACATCACAAACAATTTATAATTTAAAAAAAATTAAAAGTATATATCTCACATCGTTTTGCATAATAATGTGTACAAATTTTCCTACCATTAATAAAATAACAACTAACGCAGCTTGGGGACCATCCTCTAATATAATAAAAAAATATATCATTATTAATAACTGCCAAATGATACTCAACATCGCAAACAGTTTTATAATTTAAATTTAATTTTTCTTTTGAGTCCACAACAGGAACGGATAAAGAATCTTTTACTTAACTGGGCACAATTTATTATATATATCACTTTTAATTTGGTAAATAGTAAAAAAATAATTTGAAAAAAATAAACTATGTATATAATAATATTTTATGAGAATAATGGATATTTCAAATTTTAGTACCTCCATATAGATCCCACGTCGATGACATATATAATTTTAAAAAATAAAAGTAAATAAAATTATACGCATTGAATTTTTTTTCATAATAATTTATACAAAATTTTCTACTATTATGCAACCCTAGAGAACCAATGGATCATCCTTCATTATAATAAAAAAAATATATGCAATAATTATGAATGGATTTATGCACCTCTAGTAAAATAAAACATATATATATATAGGGGTGAGAAAAAAATTCGGATCCGATAATCCGATCCAGTATCCAATTTTTTGACCTAAATTTTTTGGATATCCGATCCCAAAAAAAAAAGTCAAGTACCCGAAATGAATTTTTTAGATAAAAACCTGGTCGGATCCAGGTCGGGAGAAATTAAAAATTGGTATCTAAATTAGATCCGATTTTAATTTTTATTATATTCTATATATATATATATAATAATTTTAAATTTTATATGGTCGAAAAAGTAAAAACGAAAAAAAATTCCAAATCCCTCATCTAAACCTTTTTAAAAGTTATATATATATATATATATAACTATATAAGTATATAACTCTTCAAGTTATTTGATTAGGTATTTTGATATTTTTTTATTTTTAGCACTTGCAAAATTGAAATTTATTAATGTGTATATATATATATATATATATATTAATAAATTTAAATTCTATAGGGGTTAGATGTAAAAAAGAAAAAAATTCCAAATCACTGCCTCCGGGCCCAACGGCGATTTTCTCACTTCTTCTCTCTAGCTTCTATTTAAATCTCTTTTCTCTAGCAACTAATGATCATATTTGATATAACTAAGATTGATAAAACTCTTTATTATTTTTGTTTTGACTTTTGTTGTGTGAAGAATAATATTAGAGTTTAATGCTAAGTTATAAATTTTTCATATTTGTTTTTTTATGTAATGTTGTTATATAAAATAAATAAACCCTTAAATTCGGATATCCGATATCCGATCCGGTTTAAACCGAATACCCAATTTTTGTTACCTAGTTTAAACTCGGTCGGATACAGGTCTAGTTTTTGCCGATCCCAAAAACCGGATACCCAATCCTATTTTAAAAACCGATCGGATATCCAGTTTTGCTCACTACTACATATATATATATAAGTAATTTAATGGTATATATGCCTCATAAATATAATAGTTTGAGTGTATATTTATGTAGTTAACATTAACGTTTAGTTAATAAAACTGCAAATACAAACATAAACTATGTCAAATGATTTTTTGTTTTTTATACTTTATATTTTATTTTACAAAAAAATATAGATGGACATCACAAGACTATAAGTTTTTCATCAACTAATTAAATAGCGGTTTGTTTTTTTAAAAAAAGCTGCAAGCTGTCCCTATTTAAGGGTTTATCAATGACAGGAAAGTATAGAAGTGTACTAATTATAGTTATTTAGTGTTTACTTAAAGACTTATTAACTTGACTATGCACCACATGAAACAATGAAAATCTTCCATTCATGTGCACATCGAGAAGATTTGCATGAATCATAACAAACTAAAAAGTTCATCCGCCATGTAACCTTAATTGAAGGGAAAGAATATGACTCCTCCCACAGGAGACCCATTCAGGATCTGTTTAAATAATATTTGGGCTAGAAACAGTAATGAACAATAGTACTACAGTATTATAGCACAAAGTTTCGATGATGCATCTATTCATCCGTTACCATGTGACAAGCCACTGTACTATACAGAGGTTTTCTAGTTTAAGTGCGTGTTTGAATTACCGTAATGGAATGAGGAGGAATGAAGTAATGAAAGACGGGGGAAAGGAATGGATAGAGGGATGGTAATGAAAAGGTGTTTGGTTGGAGAGATAATTTATTGAGAATGGGAAAAGTAGAAGAGTAATATATTGAGAATTGAAAAAGTAATGAAAAATATGATGTAAAGTTACTTTTATGCCCTTAATATAAATGAATAATTTTTATTGTTTATAAATATTTTAAATAAATTTTAATTATTATAATTAATTATTAATTATTTAATGGCTTATATTTGAAATAAATATTTATTTAATATAATTATTATATGATTATTATAATTAAATATTAATTATTTTAATATTTATACATTTATATTAAAATTAAATATTTTATGTAATATAATTATTATAATTAAATATTAATTATTTTAATATTAATACATTTTATATTAAAATATAAATATTTATTTAATATAATTATTATATGATTATTATAATTAATTATTAATTATTTTAATATCAATATATTTATATTTATTTAATAAATTAATATATTGTTATATTAATATACCCATATTCATATATTAGTGAGGAGTAAAATGAGTAATTTACACCTATTACCCTCCATTCTCTTTTATTCCCTCAATATGGGGGAATGAACCATTACTTTGTGGGGGTTATCATTAACCCCTCAAGGTAATGATTACCACCTTGAAATATCAACTAAACATGGGAATGGGTAATGAATCCCCAAGATTGCTCCCATTCAAATGCCCCTCCCGTTTGGCATTTTGCAGGGAAAGTAATTGCATGTAAAGTCTTTGCAGAGAAAGACTTTGCATGCAATTACTTTACCTGCAAAATAACATTACAACGTTTGGTTATCCCAATCAAAATTGTAATTACTTTGCATGCAAACTTAATTCTCAAAATTGGTATGAACTTGTTTTCAATGTAAAATTAGTTTTATTCTCATTTTTGCCCTTAGTTGTTATAGTTACTAAATTTGGGTTTTTATTCAACTCTAATAATATTATTAACTTAGTCCAAATAACAATTAACCTATTCTTCATAAATAAAAAAAAAATCAAATGGGGTTTTTATGTTTTTTTAGTACACTAAAAAAAATATAGATTTAAACCACCATGTGTTCCTAATTGTCCATCATACAATTTTATTTGTTTCAATTCTTACATCTATTGCCTTGATTGATATTATCCAACAAATATTCATGACACATTCCATATGAACAATCACACATTAATAAATAGCTCAAAGTATTACCATAAATTCATAATCCAAACTCAAAAGTACGACAAAGTCTAGACATATTGTTTTAATTATCCAAAACATAAAATATGTCCAAATCACAAACCACATTAAAATAGACATTACTGCAGTACGTAATCATTTTAAAAGTTTTTTGGGTTTTTCGGCATTCAAAAAAATCTCACTTTCTTTTATGGCTTAAGTAAACTATATTTTCATCAATGATTTGGTTGTGAAAAAAATTAAGGACTGAATATAATATCAAGATTTTACAAGGGTTTATACATAAAAAAAAACCCTATAAAAATCAATCAAAAACAAAGTCCACCAAGTTTTATTATCCACACTAGTTCAACATAGATTTGATTTAATCAAAACAAAAATTCTCCAATAAAAATTTTATCCAAACAAATATGAAATTTATTTATCTTTGATCCATTTAAAATATGAATTTTACACCAAGAAAAATTTAACAAAAATTTAGCACAAAATAATCTAACAAACTTGAGAAAAAAATATTACCAGGATTTCTCCGATTCAGAAGAAACGACAACTCTCCGCCGAATTGGAAATATGATCGCGTTAGGGTTTTTTCAAAGACAAAACAAACGAGAAAGAGTTTTATGTAATAAAGGGCAGTTTGGTAATTTGACAATTACCAAACTTTCCCATCCAACGGTGTAAACACTTTCACACCACCCCATGTGAATCACTTTCCCTAGTCAAGTGGAAAGTGATTACAAGGAGATTATATTATTTTTAAGAACCAAACGCTTGAAATAGATTCACTACTCTTACTTTGCAGGGAAAGTAACAACTTTACATCATACCAAACGGCCCTAAATGTCTAAACAAACTTTCCTAGCACCGAAAGATATTTAAAAAAAAAAATTCCTAACATTGAAAGATATCTTAAAAAACTTAATAATTTAAAATGAAAATATGAAATAACAAGTTAACCACGGCAACCAACTCTAAGCATTATGTTAACAGTGAAGGTGGTCCAATTGAGCACTATATAGGAAGTAGGAGTTCTCATCGCCCTCTTCAATCCTCCTAAATTTCTTCATAACAAATATGAGCACCATCTCTCATACCCGCACGTACGGAGATGCAATTCGGGTGGCCGCCGATCATGATCTCCGGCAACAGACAGTGTGTGTGACTGGTGCCGGCGGATTCATCGGATCATGGCTTGTGAAACTCTTGCTTCTCAAGGGATACAACGTTAGAGGAACAGTTCGAAACAACGGTTTCATTCTCCCCTCTATTATTAACTTTTTGTTTTTGAGTTTAAATATATCTTATGCATATATATATATAATTTTTTTAATAGGTTGAGAAAGTCTATATTTAATTCTACCATTAATTAAAAATCAAATTTATATTTATAATTTTATAATTAATTTAAAGGTTTCTATGCTCTTAAAACATTTTTTGTCAAGTTTTTTATTTATTGATCCAAAATCACATGAAATTACATATTTATTCTTGGGTAATCCCATCAGCAAGAGGGGCAGGCACATCTGTTAATACAAGTATACTTGAGCAGAGACGGAGTGAGGGATTATTTTCAATGGCCAAGTGAAAAAGAATCCTGAGAGGCCAAATAATAATTTTTATAAATATTTTAAAAAATATAATTTTTATAGTATATATATTTAAATTTGTTAAAAGTCAGGATCAAATAATATATTGATAAATATTTTTTTAAAACATAGTTATCTTAATTTTATATACAAATTTATAAAGAATAAGTGACCAAATAATAAATTTTTGTAAATATTTTTTAAAAATATATATTTTTTTAAATTACATGTAGTAATTTATAGAAAATCAAAACATGACTTCTCTAGATTCTTTAAACTATATCTAATAATTTTATTTATATAATAAATATTATTTGATAGTATAATATAGTCAAATATAATATATATATATATATATATATATATATTGTTGTGAGGGATATCTATTATCTCTTTTATTTTATACTCCCTCCGTTTGTCGCATTTAACTGGTCGATTAAGAAAATGTGGTTAAAATTAGTTGATTACCTATATTTTATAAAAAAATCCATTACTTTCCAAAATTACCCCTATTTAAAACTTTGAAGAATATAATTTAATGCTTAGTTGATTTTGATTTATTAAAAATTGTACAAGTATATTAAATTAAAAGATAAATTTGAGAAAAAAATTATTTAATGATGCACAAAGTTTTTAATGTGACAAGTAAAAAAGAACACAGAAGACATACAAAATGTGACAATTAAAAAAAATGGAGAGTATGTATATTATATTAACATATGTGCAAAAAAGATTGAGTCACGACCCCATTTGGCCCACCCTGCACCTCAGGGCTCACCTTGAGCCAAGTGCCATGAGGCAAGATCGCCCTGATCATGTCTACACAGTGGGTAAGCTCGACCCTGGCGCAGAAGCAAGAGTGCTTGGTCGAGTGGAGGCTAGTTTTTCTTTTTTATCTTAGGGCTAGAGCCCATTTATTCTAATTAATTAGCCTACGAAAATCAGCTGAACCCAACATCATATAATATATGTATATATATGTAATTTATGTTAATAATCATTTAGAGGATCCGAAGAACTTGCATTTGAAAGGATTGGAAGGAGCTGAGGGAAGACTGACATTGTACAAAGCCGATGTGTTGGACTATGAAAGCGTTTGTTTGGCGTTCGACTGCTGTGATGGAGTCTTCCATGTTGCTTCTCCGGTGACCAATGACCCGGCAAGTGCTTTATAAGTTTTGTGTAATGTTGTTGTTGTACTTTGAAATGCATGTAAATTAATTTGAGCTTCTTTTTGTTTTGTGTGGGTGTAGGAGAAGGTGAAAGTGGCGGTTGTAGGCACAGTGAATGCAATTAATGCGGCCGCGAAAGCCGGTGTTCGTCGATTTGTATTCACTTCTTCAATTGGAGCTGTTCACATGAACCCTAACAGAAGCTCAGACACTGTCTTGGATGAAAATTGCTGGAGTGATCTTGAATATTGCAAGAAGACTAAAGTTTGTTTCTTAACATTAACACTAGTATTTTTTTCCTTAATTTTACCTCCATTTTTTAGTAATTTTTGGAGATTTAATATCAAATAAACTTGGTACAATTTATTTTAACACACAAGCCGATAAAATTAGAGGTATATAATTTGAGACATATTTACATAGCTAAGATTGTTAAAAATATTTGTCATGATTAATATAGTGATTAAAGAAGAAAAATATGAATTTTACTTTGTACAGTAATGTTCTGTTACTGATCAAATTAAGTTAGTTTTGTATCACCATATAAGATTATTAGATCGATATAAATCAAACATTATATTCAGACTCAACTCAATCAAAAATAATATAAACATAATAAGACACAGGATGAAAGATTATACGTTGAAATTTATATTTATCACTTAATTGCTATCAAACTAGTAATTACTCTATCAAAAAATTGTTTGAATACAAAAACATACGTGCACATAAATATTATGCAACCATATATGGCTTTGTTCTTATATTTGATCATATTTAATTTATAAAAATAAAAGCATTGCTGCAATAAATTAGTTAATTATGTTTCTTATACTTAAACATATCAAAGAATTATTAGTCAGTTAAAAAATTGATCAACAGAATTGGTACTGCTATGGAAAAATATTGGCGGAACTTGCAGCAATGGACATGGCTAAAAAAAGAGAGTTGGACTTAGTGGTAGTAGTACCTCCATTGACAGTAGGACAAATGTTACAACCAATATTGAATGCAAGTTGTTTTAGGGTTCTCACCTACATGAGAGGAGCCAAGAAAGTTTACCCTAATGCTGTCATGGCCCTAGTTGATGTTAAGGATGTTGCTCAAGCTCACGTGCTTGTTTACGAAGACTCTAACGCTTCAGGGCGATATTTTTGCATGGCAACAGTGGTTCATCGAAGCGAGTTTGTTCGAATGCTTTTAGAGATGTTTCCAGTGTATCCCATCACAAATGAGTGAGTAATTTGATTTTAAAATTAAAGATATATGTTTCATTAATTTGAGGAAGATAGTAGTACATTAATTAAAAATATTATAATATAACTTTTTTTAAAAAAATATGAAAATAGATGTTTCTAAAATGGATATGTAGGTTATGGATGTAAACATGCATCAATAATAAACGAAATAATTTGAAATATGCACCTTTGCTAAGATTAAAAAAAAAATGACATAAATATTTAACACATTCTATTTTGTGTTAGATGCATGGATTAATAAACCTAAAAGCCTAGGTCTATTAAGAAAAATTTTAACAAACGTAAAGGCAATGAGTGTATATTTAATTAGATGAGGTTGCACTTGTTGATTATGTTTAAATTCTTAAGCAATTTATTCATTTTGGCTTGTGTTTTAGGTGTGAAGATAAGGTACACCCAAGGGTTAATCCTTACAAATTTTCAAACCAAAGACTTCAGGAACTTGGACTGGAGTATACACCAATAAAAAAAAGCCTATATGAAACAGTGAAGAGCTTGCAAGAGAAGGGCCACCTCCCTCCCGCCCACTTGCTTCCTGCGTCACCAAGAACTCCTTCTCTTTAAAATATTTCTGCCACAAGTCTATTTAACTGTTATCTCATAATAATTGTCTCTTGTGGAAAAGACCAAATGAAATGAAAGATTTCTTCAAACAAGAAAGAACTGAGATAACTATTTAATCAAAAAATATATGCAATAATTATTAATGGATTTATGCACCTTTAGTAAAATAAAACATATATATATATATATATAGGGGTGAGAAAAAAATCCAGATACGATAATCCGATCCAGTATCCAATTTTTCGACTTAAATTTTTTGGATATCCGATCCAAAAAAAAAAAGTCAAGTACCTGAAATGAATTTTTTAGATAAAAACCTGGTCAGATCCAGGTCAGGAGAAATTAAAAATTGGTATCTAAATTAGATCCGGTTTTAATTTTTATTATATTCTATATATATATATATAGGATAATTTTTAATTTTATATGCTTTAAAAAGTAAAAATGAAAAAAATTCCAAATCCCTCATCTAAACCTTTTTAAGAGTTATATATATATATATATATATATATATTAATAAATTTAAATTCTATAGGGGTTAGAAGTAAAAAAGAAAAAATTCCAAATCACTGCCTCTTGGCCCAACGGCCATTTTCTCGCCTCTTCTCTCTAGCTTCTATTTAAATCTCTTTTCTCTACCAACTAATGATCATATTTGATTTTTTTTTTTAATTAAGATTGATAAAACTCTTTATTATTTTTGTTTTGACTTTTGTTGTATGAAGAATAATATTAGAGTTTAATGCTAAGTTATAAATTTTTCATATTTGTTTTTTATGTAATGTTGTTATATAAAACAAATCCATGAGTAAATAAAACCTTAAATTCGGATATCCGATATCTGATCCGGTTTAAACCGAATACCTAATTTTTGCTACCCAGTTTAAACTGGGTTGGATACGGGTCTAGTTTTTGCCGATCCCAAAAACCGGGTACCCAATCTGATTTTAAAAACCTGTGCTCTTATAATAATACATTATTGTCTTTTTTTAGGAACATCGCTTTTTGATAGGGACGCAAGTCTACGTGTCGATCGCGTAATAAAGTGTGCGTAAATGCAAATTAAGTGTTGGTCCACAGGAAAAAAAAAGTGAGTACTAACACTACAAGAATTAAGATTTTTAGTGATGACTTTTTTGTATAAAAAAAAAGGTAATCGACACTATTGTTAAATTAATTGTGATAACTTATGTTTCTGTCACTATTATAGTGATAATTGTGACAATTTAGTATGTCACAATTAAATTGTCACTATTAATATATTAACAGTGGCAAAATTTCTTTTGTGACTAATATTCCACTACAAGAATAACAGGAATTTGGCACAATAATTTTGTCACGGAATTAAAACCGTGCCAAATTTTTCACGGACATTGGCACAGAAAAAAAAATTGTTACAATAATTGGCATGGGAAAAAAAACGTGACAAAGTTTGTCACAGTCTTTGTTTCCGTGCCAATGTTTGTGACAAATTTGTCACAGTATTTAGCACGGTACTTACAATCCATAGCAAAAACAGTGACAAATACAAAAAAAATATTTTCACGATTAAAATCGTGACAAAAACAGTGACAAAATAAACCAACATAAAATGGTCTTTTAGTAATATTACAAAAAACTAAAAAAAATTTAACAAAATATAAAATTAACATGGATTGAAGAGATGAGTACAACCATCCACGAGGGATGTCAATACGCCCCGGCCCCGACAGGGAATCCGATTCCCCGCCCCATTGGGGCTAGGGTCGGGAATATCCTCCTCGCCCAGCCCCGACCCAGAAATAGTAAATATTTAATTTAAATATATTATATATACATATATATGTTATATATTATAAATATGAAATATCTAAGTAAAAATTGAACAAAAAGTAAAAGCCCACATATTTATTTAATTAGCAAATTATTAATAATTAAATGGACATTAGTATAACAATTAACTAAAATCGTAAACTTATATTAATTATATTGCATTTTTTTAAAATTTTTCTAAATTTTGTAAATAATTAATTAACTAAATGAAAAGTTAGAGATTAAAATTGAGACGGTGAGTTCCACGAATTAAAAAAAAGCTTTTTATTTATTACTTTTAAGTTAAAAACTTATTTATATTAGATATATACTCCCTCCGTTCCTAAATACATATCGTTTTAAGAAGAAAAATTTATTCCAAAATAGTTGTCGTTTCACAATATCAAGGCAATATTTATTCTTTTTTTCCCAATTTTACCTGTCTTTCATTTCCTTAGTTATATAAATGAAGAGAGTAATATTTATAGTCCCAAGAAAAATATATGGTTTCAAGAGAGGGATAGTTTAGTAATTTGGTTGTTTTTTATGTTAAAATTTAGATAATTTAATACTATCCTTAATTCTTGTGCAACATCCTTAAACGACATGTATTTAGGAACGGAGGGAATATACAATTGAAAATAATAAATTTGATATATTAACATTAAGCAACTGAATAGATCAGTCCAACCATCCATCCATGATCTCATTATATTAATTAATTATAAATTTTAATTGAATTAGGGATTAAGAGATAAAAAAATGACAACTAAAAAAATATTAATAAAATAATTTAAAATAATTGTCACTTTCATATTATTTAATTATTTAATTAATTTTAATATAATAATTTAAATAAGAAATAAAAAAAATATATAGTTGGAGGGGTTAATAACCCCGGCATCGTGGTAATGTCAGATTTAGTAACCCCAATGCCGGGGTTACTATCTCCCATTAAAACAAAAGTATTATTTAAAATTATTGTCACTTTCATAATAATAATATTCAAAATATTAATAAAATAATTTAAAATAATTCTCATTTTAATAATTAACAATAATAATTCTAATTTAAAATAATATTTTATATTCAAATAACAATTTTTTTAAATTGTCCTAAAAAGCTCAAAATAAAAAAAAAATACAGTCACTTTCCATCTCTCCCCAACCCAATAGACTGGATAAGTGATCAATCCAAATAACTAAGTATTTTTTTCAATAACCAATAATTTAAATTTTATAAAAATCAAATAAACCAAACAACATAAAAGAAAGATATAGTCGTTTTATCATTTCTCCCCTATGAATATTTGTGATTTTGTTTATCTTTAATGTTTAATATACGTCTGATTTATTCACTTTTAAAATAATTTTTTTTATTTTTAGAAATTAAAATTTAGCACTCATTATATATAAGGGATATTTTTTTCTCATTTGAAATAATTAATAAGTACAAATATATTTATATCCTAATCATATTATTAAACAAAAAGAATTTTTATATGCATATAAAAAATAAAAAAGAAAATTTAAAGATCTTTGGGTTCATTTGTAAAACTTTTAGAAAAAAGATTAAAAATGTAAAAATGTGATATTTTAATTTCTTAATCTAGGCCAGGGAATCCCCGAAACCAAAAAATCCCTGCTTGTACAGGTACGGGGAAAAAATATTCCTGGGATGGGAGTGGAAAATCGAAGCCGGGGCTGGGGAATGTGTCCCCCGTGAATCCCCGCCCGTTGACATCCCTATCCTCCACCGTACAGATAATCTCAAATGATTGATAATATGATTCTAATTTTATTAAAACTTAATAAATTATTTTTAAAAAAAAATAATTAATTTTTATTTGACAACAAATTTGGCACATCTTGCTCGAATCCGTGCAAAAAACCGTGACAAATAAGAATATTTGTCACGGTTATTGGCACGGTTTTGGATATACTTTGTCAAATTAATTGCTATAATTTTTATTTCTTTAATAAAAAATTATATTTGTGGTGTACATGCACAAATATTGTGATTAACTCAATAGCAAATAAATATAAATAACAAAATATAAAATTAGCATAGATGCATATGAAACATCTCAATCTAGTTAAAGTGAACATAATCCAAATAAACTAGTGAATATTTTATCAAGTAAAATATTAAAAACTAATAACTATTTACACCCGCTAGTCTTATCTATATTACAACCATCCACCATGAAAAAGATCTCAAATTATTGATGATATAATTCCAATTATAATCAAATTTTTATAAAATAATTAGAAACTTATTCCTTTGGCACGGTATTTGGTGCAGTTTTCTCAAAACCGTACCAAAGAAAAATATTTGCCAAGGTATTTGGCACGGCATACCCGATGCCGTGACAAAAGCCGTAACAAAAACCGTGACAAATAATTTTATTTGTCACGGTTATTGGGACTGTTTTGGATATAGGTTGTCAAATTCATTTTGACATTTTTAATTTTTTTGATAAGAAATTATATTTGTCGTCTACATGCACAAATATTATGGTTAACTCAACCGACAAAATATAAATAATAAAATATAAAATTAACATGGATTGAAAGGTATAAAATCCCAATTTTCATCTATATGTCAAACAATAATTAAAAAAAAAAATTAGTTGACACGGAATTTGGCACGGTCTTCCCGAATCAATGCCAAAAACCGTGACAAATAAGAATATTTGTCACGGTTATTGGCACGTTTTGGATATACTTTGTCAAATTCATTGCTACAATTCTTTTTAATAAAATATTATATTTGTGGTGTACATGCACAAATATTATGATTAACTCAATAGCAAATAAATATAAATAACAAAATATAAAATTAGCATGGATGCATATGAAACATCTCAATCTAGTTAAAGTGAACATAATCCAAATAAACTAGTGAATATTTTATCAAGTAAAACATTAAAAACTAATAATTATTTACACCCGCTCGTCTTATCTATATTACAACCATCCACCGTGCAAAGAATTTCAAATTATTGATGATATAATTCCAATTATAATCAATTTTGTTATTAAATAATTAGAAACTTATTCTTTTTTCACGGAATTTGGCGCGGTTTTCTCAAAACCGTACCAAAGAAAAATATTTGGGACGGTATTTCGCACGGCATACCCGATGCCGTGACAAAAACCGTGACAAATAATTTTATTTGTCACGGTTATTGGGACTGTTTTGGATATTGGTTGTCAAATTCATTTTGACAATTTTAATTTTTTTCATAAGAAATTATATTTGTCGTCTACATGCACAAATATTATGGTTAACTCAATACCGACAAAATATAAATAATAAAATATAAAATTAACAAGGATTGAAAGGTATAAAATCCCAATTTTCATCTATATGTCAAACAATAATTACAAAAAAAAAAAATTAATTGGCACGGAATTTGGCAAGGTCTTCCCGAATCCGTCCCAGAAACCGTGACAAATAAGAATATTTGTCACGGTTATTGGCACGGTTGTGGATATACTTTGTCAAATTCATTGCTACAATTTTTTTTAAATAAAAAATTATATTTGTGGTGTACATGCACAAATATTATGATTAATTCAATAGCAAATAAATATAAATAAAAAAATATAAAATTAGCATGGATGCATATGAAACATCTCAATCTAGTTAAAGTGAACATAATCCAAATAAACTAGTGAATATTTTATCAAGTAAAACATTAAAAACTAATAATTATTTACACCCGCTCGTCTTATCTATATTACAACCATCCACCGTGCAAAGAATCTCAAATTATTGATGATATAATTACAATTATAATCAATTTTTTTATAAAATAATTTGAAATTTATTCCTTTGGCATGGAATTTGGCGTGGTTTTCTCAAAACTGTACCAAAGAAAAATATTTGGCACGGTATTTGTCATGGCATACCCAATGCCGTGACAAAAACCGTGACAAATAATTTTATTTGTCACGGTTATTGGGACGGTTTTGAATATAGGTTGTCAAATTCATTTTGACATTTTTAATTTTTTTTTCATAAGAAATTATATTTGTATAAGAAATTATATTTGTCGTCTACATGCACAAATATTATGATTAACTCAATACCGACTAAATATAAATAATAAAATATAAAATTAACATGGATTGAAAGGTATAAAATCCCAATTTTCATCTATATGTCAAACAATAATTAGGAAAAAAAAATTTAGTTGGTACGGAATTTGGCACGGTTTTGTATATATTTTGTCAAATTCATTGCTACAATTTTTATTTTTTAATAAAAAATTATATTTGTGGTGTACATGCACAAATATTGTGATTAACTCAATAGCAAATAAATATTACTAACAAATATTAATAAAAAATTTGAAATTATTGCTATATATATATATATCTATATATCTTTATAATATATTAATTACGGTGAAATATTTATTATTGTTATAATATATTTTAATTTTAGTGAAATATTTGGCTTAATAAAATTTTTAATGAGTTAAATATATACCAAGAAATTCATAGAGAATGTGCAAAATCAAAAGAGGAAAATATATAATTAGAAAATTAGCTCATGACTTTTAATTAATTGTTATAATCTATGTTGACTTAGTTTACATAAGTGGTTTGATGAATGAAAATGATATTATATATATATATATATAATTAATCTTCTTGAGGATGCACTAGTATAATATATTTTTAATTTTTAACTCATGTTTTATATATAATGGTAATTTTTAGAAATTATATTTTTTAAAACAAGATTATATTAAATTTTTTATTTATTTATTTTTATCAATATTGTTAATTTTTTGCACATTTTTTTTAACATATTTGCAATGTTTTAATTAAAAAAAAGAGCATTATCTCTAGTGAAACTACTTTATTATCATTATCTAAAATATAACTGATGTTGTAGACATGAGTTAATAATAAATTTACTTTCCATTCTTTCTCATTCTTCTCTTTCTATCACTCAGTCTTCTTCTCTTTCTTCTCCTACTCCTTCATCGTCGTTCTTCTCCTTTTTTGCAAGTTCTTCTTTGTCTTCAGCTTCAGCTTTTTGCCTTTGATTACTTCTTCTTCTCCTGATCGTTTCATCTCTTCTTCGTCGTTTTGGAACCCTAAATTTGCGGTATTTTCTTTTTTGTTTAATTCAGTGTTTTCGTTTGATTTGAGCTCTAGATGGTTCTATTGGGAGTTTCTTTGATGACATTGGTTGTTGTTTGCTTGTATTTTTGAGGATTAGACACCGAAGAAGAGTGACTCCGGGAGCGAGGCCGATCTCCACGCGGCGTGAGGACCAAAGATCTCCGCATTTAGTATGTTATTTGCTCATTTTTTCTCTTCTAATATTGCCTTGAGTTGAAATTTGAAACTGCATTTCTATATTGCAACCAATCATATATAATATACAACACTGTTAATTATCCAGATGACTGATAATACTTACATTCTTAAAAGCAGGCAAGCCATGGTAGTCTTGGAATAAAGCTAGTTTTTTTAACATAAGCACACCATCTTTTTTCAGAGTCATTGCTTCTTGATGACTTTCAAGCCATGTCTCAATAAGGTCAAATGAGAGCTGAAACATTCTAAACATATAAATAAGAACATATATATATATATATATATATATATATATACATATAACCCAAAGAGATATATATTAGAACAAATGTATAACTATATATATACCTGATTTCCTGCAAGACCGAGTTGAATAATACCAGAAGGGTTGGTAAGAAGATGATAAGGATTCTTCTCAAATTTTTGCCACCCTAGAAAGTAAGAAGAGTCTTGGCCATGGGAGTTGCATGTGGCTTTCTTGGACAACATGGTTAAACAAATTAATATGTTGAAGAAGATGGAAGTTAAATAATTATAATGAAGAAGAGAGAAAGAGAGAATGGTTGTGGAGCTTGGTGGTTGATGGAGCGGGAGGGAAAGAGAGCTAAGTGGGAGGTATATATAGAGTTTGAATGCAATGAGAAGTAGAAGGAGTGTTTTGTTTTAAGTCTTTTTGTTGACTAGAAGTTTGAGACAATGAGAAAACATAGTGGTATCTAGTGGTGTAATTAACAAGAGCATGATCAAAAAAGAAAGAGAGAGAGAGAGATGGCACCAAGAAAAATGTTAATGCTAACAATAAATAATAGCCAACATCCCCACATTGCATGTGTCCAATTGTTGTTTGCCATGTCAGCTCTAAATATATTTAGATTTTTTTTAATTTAAAAAAATGGAGTATTGATAAAATCAATAATATACAGTTGGATAATAATCAGTAATGTTTAAATTTCCTAAATAATATGTTATTGAAAAAAAAAAGTTGCCTAAATAAATTATCAATAATGCTTAAATTATAATATACGGTTGTCTATCGTGAGTTTATTATCTTGTAAAATTATTTCATAGCTTTGAAGACAGGATAGGTATTCCTCTTATGTTAGTGGGTAATTCTTGTTTATATGTGGATGGAGTGACAAAAATATTCAATTAAAAAAAAACATGTGAAGATATTTTATCATAGATGGATGCTTATGTTAGCTTGTTTAATTTCATAAATATTATGTATATGCATTTTAACACACATCAAGAAGTTAAAATAGGAATAAGAAGACCACCATGAATAGTGGTGTTTGTGTAAGAGGAAGCAATTCGGAGGATTCATCTTGTGATTTTTATGGTTTACTCGAAGATGTAGTGCAGCTTGAGTACCATGGTAGTAGATGGAATCATGTAG
The DNA here is from genome assembly GCF_009730915.1 of Dioscorea cayenensis subsp. rotundata. Taxonomy (NCBI): domain Eukaryota; kingdom Viridiplantae; phylum Streptophyta; class Magnoliopsida; order Dioscoreales; family Dioscoreaceae; genus Dioscorea; species Dioscorea cayenensis. Next base: position 17,424,416 of record NC_052481.1, on the reverse strand, counting down.
TACTCTTTGAGTGTACATGGTTTGACCCATTAAATGGCACCAAGGTTCACCCCCTATATAAGTTGGTTGATATTAATTGTAAAAGGTTCTATCAAAAGTATGATCCATTTGTGTTGACCCAACAAGCCACTCAAGTGAACTATGTTGCATACCCGAGCATGAAGAAAAACAAAGTTGATTGGGTGGCTGTGTGTAACACAAAAGCTAGGATAATAGTTGAGACAAGTTGACCAAAAAAAGATGCATCTGCATATTAAATGGAGGAAATCTAGTCCACAACTGGCATTAGTACTATGGAAGAAATTCCTCCTTTGTTTGACCCTCAAGGCATACAACTTATTGTTGACTTGTCTGATCTGCAACCCATTTCGGAAGGTGAAACCGAGGAAGACAAAGAAAATGAGCTAACAAAAAATGAAGATGGTGATGGTGATGGTGATGGTGATGATGATGATGATGATGATGATGATGATGATGATGATGAAGAACATGACTTTTAACAAACTACGCACTATTTTGACAAACTCTTTTTTTTTATTTCCTTTTAATATGAACCTCTTATTTTTATCAAGTTGGTGGATTTATTTTATTTTGAATAAAAACTTGCTATGTAATCTCGGCGTGAGAATCTCATTCATGATTTTAATGGTTTAAGTAGTTTTACCATTTATGTTCCAATTTGTGTTTCAATGTAGGTGGGTTGATTATTTCACTTGAAGCGTGACGGATCATTATTAAAATTCTAGGACAACATCGGGTATGAATTTTCATTTATTTTAATCTTACTTTTTCTGAAAATTGATTTCAAATTTATTTTGTTAACACAATGATTATGTCAATAAACATATTTATTTTTCCTTAAGTAAGATGGCATGGATATGAAATGAAGAGTCTTGGATTTCTACCATTGTGCTAAACTAGAATTGAATGAATTTGAAACTTGGTAAAATAACAATTTGGTTGAATTACATTGAATTTATCCACCAATATCAATGCCTTGATATCATTCATGTATATGTATATATATATATATATATATATATATATATATATATATATATATATATATATGTACATTTATATTTATGTTTATGCTTATCACTTAGGACGGGGTCAGTCTGGACGTCGATCTAGTGGTCGATTGAAATCAGGCCATGGTGGTCGTTCCACATCAGGCCGGGGTCGATCCACCCTGAATATTCGTCAAAGATCAGTGACAACTCTGCATCAATACCAAATACTGTGACGGATTTGGGAATGCCTCCTTGTATACATCCAAGCATTCAACCAACAACAACTATGACTCCCTCATCACCAATAACAGAACCTTCACCAGCTATACTAGTAGCGCAGCCTCCCCCAATTCCACATGGAGAGACTTCCGCCTATGCATCTGAGGACTACTCCCAAACAATGGAAGTACCATCCATTGAGCCTGAGAGCACTGGACCCCCCTAGTTGATCACCCTGGATAGTTTAATTGTGTGAGTTGCATTTCGTGTTATAACAATTTTATAATTTTGTATATAATTTATCTAATAAAGGATTTCTAAGTTTTAAGTAAATTGTTTTATATCACTCTTTTATTTAGAAATTATGAAGTTAAGAGAGCAATACATGAATTGGTGAAAGGTCACTATAAAGAGGCATGGACTGGATGGGGAAAAGTGCCCAAAGATGTGAGACAAAGGATATTCACTGCTTTTAAGGTAAGTATCATTTAATTAATTAAGTGGTCCAATATCTTTTAAGTATACATATTAATTATAATAAAACATTACCTTTGTTAATTTTTTTAAGGGCATTTATACATGGGAGCCACAGTATGAGTCATCAGTGTTACGACATTTCAGCCACGAAGCTAGTGAATGGCTAAAAAAAAAAAATTTATATCTTGCACATAAATTGTATAAGGCTCCATTTCTATGGATGGTTCCTGTAGTTTGGGAGGGTTTGCAAAGGTATTGGGAATCAGAGGAGTTTATGAGAATAAGTGAAAAGAACAAACAAAATAGGGTAGAAATTGGAAGCTCCTCCACTATTATTTATCGTGGTTGATCTGTTAAACCTGCTGTGCATCGCCTTAGACTGGTAATGTTCCTTATCCATTTAAATACCATTATAATTTTTGCATTTAACTATTTAATATTTATTTACTATGTTGTTTTTTAGGTGAGGAATTGGGTAGGGAGCCGACACCTAAAGAATGTTTTATCCGGACTCATGGAAGGAAAGATGACACACTTGAGGCTGGGCATGCCACAGAAATTGTTGTACGCATAATATATTTTTTTCAAAATAAAACAATATTGGAGCTAAAAGATGAAAATTTTAGAAATTACATTTTAATGTGGCATGGTTCATTGAGATATATTTTCAAAAAATCAATTAAGCTAATGATTGTTAACATGCTATACCACTTAAGGAAATTTACAAGTAAAAACAATAGTGTGCTTTTGCTATTAAGAACAAAATATTTGACTTGTCTTAAATCTTATATGGATGTAGATATACATATCTGTATTGATTTATGTTTTTTTATCAAAGAATTTAGTTAGGAATGTGATGGAGAAGGATCTTATTTTCTTTCATATGTTGAGATAATATTTGACTTGTATTTTGTTGTTATATTTAAGGTCCTATGAATATTAGCCACTAGGATATAGCTCAAATTTTATGTGACTTCAAGTATGAAGACTGTTTAGAGATTTGTTTGCAATATCTTTATGTTTGAGATTTACCTTCTTTAGTTCTTAGGGTCTGTATGAGCCTTCATGTTCCAAGGCTATGAGTTTAACTTTTTGAAGTATACCTGAAAAGTGAGATTGGTAATTGTTTGAAAGTTGATCTATTGCAATAAAAAGACTTGAACCCTTGGTGCTAATCCTTTCTAACTGTACAATCTCTTCTTTGGGCTTTATATTTGTCAATTTACAATTTAGTGCTTTCCCGTTGAAACAAAAGCTATGTTTGATTAGTCTAAATGATTTTATTTGAATTGTTTCACATTTAACAATTCACTTTTTAAGAGAAACTGCTAAACAGGATGTATTGATAAGAGTTGCATGTTGTTATAGGCCTAACTTTTACTTATTTTATAATAGGATTAAGGATAGGAGTTTTCCTTGCTTTTATATTTATTTAAAACTTATGATATTACATTCACATATGATATATGTAACCACAGATTTGCATTTTTATTATATATATCAACTATTTGTCCAATTTGTATGATGGCAAATAAGAAGGTTGTTTGAATAAATTGGGATATTAATATATTATTCATAAATATTAATGTCAATATTTTGAGTTTAAATTTTGTCTGATTTTGGATAATATTTATATAATCATTTTGAAAGGAAGCGTACTTGAAATGCAGGAACAATTTGAGAAAGCTATTGTAGACAAATGCAGTCAAGGCGTAGATAAGGATTGTATCAATCAAGATGAATTATGCGATGAGATAGCTATTAAAAGTCGTAATAGATTTGTAGGAAAAGGTAACATTGTTAGGCAAATGTCCTCATCCAATTACCAGCCACGCTTGGGGCCTTCCTAATTAACTGAACAACTCCGCAACAAAGTTAAAGAGTTACAGGAGGAGCTTGCTAGATCTCGGGCTGAGGCTGATACTGAGTTGGCTCGACTTGAGTTATTTGAATCATCATTGCTTGCTATACTTCGGGTACAAAATATTGACCTCTCTAGCATGCCTACTACTGCTCGTACACCACATGCTCCTCGAGCACCAACAAGAGTCTCAAACACATGTTGATGAGCACTCTCCAATGTTGAAGAGAATTCGGGCTTCCCCGTCTACAGATAATTCTCTTGACGACTTTGAGGATGATGTAGGCCGGGATTAGGATGATTGTAATAACATTTATGTTTATTTTACAAATGCTACATAACATATTTTGGTAAATTAATGTAGGTTGATATCAAATGAATCTACCATTATTTAGAAAAATAAATTTTAATTTTTCATGAAATAAATAAAATTATGCCAAATTCCATGCCAAAAATGTGTTAATAATTATGTAAATTATAAAACCGTGACAATATTTGTGACAAAACCGTGCAAAATAATGTAAAACTGTGCCAAAACCGGTGCCAAACCACACCATTCCAAAAACATGACAAATAAAACCGTTCCAAGAACCGTGACAAACTCCGTGGCACACATAACCGTGCCAAAAATCATGACAAATCAAACCGTTCTAAACACCGTGCCAAAAAAACAGTGACAAACCTAACCGTGCAAAAAACTGTGACAAACCTAACCGTGCCAAAAACCGTGACAAATATAACCATGCCACAAACCGTGACAAATATAACCGTGCCAAACACCTTGACAAATACGACCGTGACAAAAACCATGACAAATACAACCGTGCCAAACACCGTGACAACCTATACTATACCAAAGGCCGTGACAAATTCAACAGTACCAAAATCCGTGACAAAAACCGTAACAATAAACACCGTGCCAACAACCGTGCCAAAATATATCGCATGCCAAAAACCGTGACAAACATTGTCACGGTCTATAAAACTGTGACAAAATTTGTCACAGTTTTTCTATACCGTGATAAATTATATTTTTCACGCATGTTATAGGCACGATTGAGATTCTGTGCCAAAAACTGTGCCAAAATCAATTTGTCACGGTTTTTAGACCCAAAACCTTACCAAATTTACCGTGCCAAATTCCTGTTTTTCTCATAGTGTTCGTTACTAAAAGCATACAAGAGTTTGTGTCAAAAAACTTTTTATGAGAATGATGTGTGATTGTGACAAAAAAATATTTTCGTTACTATAATTTTCCATTTAATGTGGCGAAAGTGTTTTCTTTCACTCAACATATTTTTTTTGTTACAATAGTTTTGTCACAAAAGAATTCAACCATTTAGTGCCGCCTAAATATTGCCACAATAATTTGGATTAGTTGGGATATCTAATTATTTTTTCACTATTACAATTTCAATTGTGACAATTTTTTATCCATCACAATTATGCATCTTATCTTTTGTGTCGATAATTTTGGATATTAAAAAAATTCAATTACGTACTATATATAGTTCTAAAATTATATCATTAATAAAATATTAAAAAGTCTATTTTTTCTTACCGAATATCAAAGGTTATGTATAAATTTTTAATTATCGCAATTTAAAGGTTTTGTTATTGTTAAAGGTTTGTTATTGTTTACTCCAAATTCATTGTTTTGCAAGTTGTTATTGTTCACCCAATACTCAAATTTTATATTTTAAGGGATAGAAAACAAGCTTTTAATTTAGATTATAGCTAGGATTTATAGTATTAGAGAAAAATTTTAAAAATTAAAATTAAATAGAGATTTACCAAATCTCACAAAACAAAATCTAGATAATATAATTTTTTTGAAAAAGTTAAAATTTAAAAAGATATATATCGTCAATGAACTGAACATATAAAAAGAATATATGAAGATGGTGAAGCCTCCAGTAATTATGTTCTTATGGAGATCGATGGCAACGGTTCGGTTTTATTTGATTCGGAGAATTAAAGTGACACAACTAGCTCTTGATGGAAAGGTACCTGTTATTGATGGTCACAAAATTTTCTTATTTTTATTTTCTTAAATTCTTTTTCTTAGTTTATCTATGTATAAGAGATAATTATTTTTTTGCTTTATCTTTTTTAATCTTCAAAGTTAGGTTTATTGAATTTTTTCAATGATGGTTGTTTGTTAGTACTTTCTTTTTTGATACTTTGAATCTAAGGTTTAGGTTCATCATAAGAATATGTTGTTTATGTTGTTTAGATTTTGATTATGTGATTTTTTTTTTAATGATTTTTTATCTATTGAAAATCACAAAAGCCAAATCCAACATGAAACTTGTCTCAATTGAGAAGAAATAATGGTATGAAAGTTATAATTAAAATAGAATTTTTTAATTTTTAAAATTATTTCATTAGATTCTTAATTTTTTTCCTAAACGTGCAGAATAACCATCATGAAAAGGGAATAATATTAAATTCCCAATAAAGGAGTCAAATTCTGACAGAAGTTGAGACAAGCAAAAAAGAAAATTCAAATGTATAAAGGAGTACTTCATCTCCATATTTAGGATAATTTTATAATATTTTTTTTAAAGATAATTTTATAATTGTATTTTGGATATTAAAATTTCCAATTTTATATATTCAAAATTTGAATTTTGTATATTTTGATGATATTTATTTATTTATTTTCATATAATATTAAATACTTTATTTGCTTGTATGATAATATTTTTTCTACTAAAAATTTGTCTTGACAAAAGTATCTAAAATATAACTTTATATTTATCACAAATAATTTATTATATTAGTGACAACATTAGTGTAACATAATTTTTATTTTAGTGACAATATTATTGTTAAATTAATAATTTTATTTGAGACAATAATAAACACATAACTATATCTCAAAGTAACATTAGTGACGAAGTATTGGTCACCAATAAAAATATTACTATTGACAAAAACGTTTTGTAACTATTGTATTTTTTTTTTTTTGTGTCAACAATATTGTCACAATAAAATAGATTATTGTGACAACTTAATCATCACTATTTAGCATTTTTCTTGTGTCAACAAAATTGACACAACAAAACAAATTTTTGTGACCAAACAAGCTCACATAAGTTAGATTTGAAATAATTATAACTTTTTTTAGTTTCTTTAAAAAATTACTGTGTAAATGGTTTATTTGAAAGTTCTTATATAAAGAAATAACATTACTCAAATTATTATACAATATTATTTTCATTAATTATTATAAAACATTTAAATGTGTTTAGTATTTAGTTAATACCTTACATAATTCGTATTTTGCGTGACTGGTATACATGACTATTAGAAAAGTTTTTACTTCATCATTAATTATTATAGATAATCTCAATATTTTCTAATACATAGTATTATTAAGAAAAGTTTTGCTTTTATTACAAATAATAGTTTATGCAAGTCATATATCTATCTTTAAATTAAGAGCACAAGAATACTATTGTTATGAAACATTTAAAGTGAATGCCCATTAAATTTCTCTTAATTCCTCTTGACTCTTGGCATTTCATTTGCTAAAATTTTTTTCAGTTTCTAATTTAAGCCTTATATATATGTACGAAAAGAATGATATAGTAAAATAAGAACAAGAAGGAGAACTTCCACTACTTTCTTTTGCTCTAAGTTTGTCTTGCTAAATTATATAGTTTTATAACATTGTTTGTATTGCTATATTATATAGTTTTATAATAAGTTATCAGCATGAAGCTTTCACCAATCTCTAACTAATCCAATTTCTCGGCAAATCTTTTTTTCATGTAAGTACACAAACATTTCTTTTTTGTTGTCATGTTAAATCTTGCAAAACTTGATTTTGTTGCACTTGACATTTCGGGAAAATTGTTTTTGCCATGGGTGCATGATGCTGAAATACATCTAAATGCTAATGGACTTGGAGAAACCATCAAGGATGGTAATCAAGAATACTTAAAAAACCGCGCAGAAGCAATGATTTTCCTTCGACATCATTTAGATGAGAATTTAAAAATTAAATATTTAACTATGAAAGATCCACTTGAATTGTGGAAAATTTTGGAGGAAAGGTGTCACGCCCGAACCTGGCCCAGTTGGACCTGGCGAGCGGACAAACTGCCGCAGACCCACAGGGCGTGAACCCCATAAGTTTGTAAGGCCTCAGAAACTGATTTAAATAAGATAAAAATAAATCAATGAAGTTACAAAAGTATTTTACAACTTAATATTATACAATAATATAAAAGAATGAGTATCTTTAGAAAAAATTCGAGAAAGCGATAACCCTAGTGGATCCATCCTAGCACTGACTGAACATCACTAGACTTAGCACAATAACTTTAGAGTGTTGTACCTAAAAAGATAGACGCAGAGAGGCTGAGTAACTCAGTTACTCAGTGAGTGGGGTGAAAATAGGTGGAAAACTTTCAAACACTTTCAAATATAGAAGAAGCTTATTCAAACCTTTCCAAAACATCTGTAAAACCCACAAGTAAAGTTAGGCAAGAAACTATGTACAAATACGAATACGTAAACATAAGTTTCCAATGCACAACTTTGCAAACAAAGAAACTTCTAGACATGATTTCAAACAAAATGTCTCCAAATTTACTATGGATAACAGATGGTCTTTTATTATTACCAAATGGACACGGTATCAAATGACCGTTTATTATTACTGAATGGACACGGTATCAGATGGCCGTTTACCACCGAACAGACACGGTACGAAACTACAGTCTCAATTTTTCAGAAATTCTTATCGACAAGGTCAGTATTCAACCCCTACTAACAGGGTTAAATACAGTTTATTTGGAGACTAAAACATTCAAACAAAGTTGTAGTCGAAATACCGAATGTTCACAATTTTTTCTCAGATATTCCTATAAACGGAAATTCAGAATTTCAAAATCCCACTTTAAGGAAAAGTAGATAAACAAAAATCAATTATAGAATTTAGTAAATCAATTACCATATCATTAATACATACCAAATCATTCTCGAAAATCAAGAGTATAACCATTGTATAACCGAATAAAAAATAAACAAGATTAAATCTGTGCAAAACAGGGAAATAACAGAACAAGTAAATGCACAATCCAACAAATAATTACATGATTGGTAAAATACAACAATTTCAAATACAAATAACCTCAAGATTCCCATTATCAAGCTGGATTACATCCAATCATGCTTTCCAACATAAATACACATAAAAACCAAGGTATAATGCAAGATAAACTCTTAGCTTATTATATTACATCTCACACTTCTCTGAATGGAAACAACTCTAAACATGCCTCATTCCTCATTCCATAACACATAACTCCAAAAACATATTATCAAATGTAAAGATATTTTGCAGAAACAAACTTAGGACAATCTTAAACATTTTTCTTGTTTAATTCTTTCCCAAATTCAGCCTCCAAGAGTGGGAAAAATCCTTCTAAATCTGAAAATTCTGCATAGAAACATCATTCTGCACAAGATCTCTTTAATAGATCATAACTCAAAATCTACAAATCCAATAAACTTGAATGTTGCAGATTGAAAGTTAAGGTGATAAGGAATATTTTCTATACTGGGCACTTTGTCTAATTACACTTAGCAAGTTTGAAAGTTGCCTCTAAATCGGCAGGTCTACATAATAATACCTCTAGGCCATGTCAACTTGAATGGATCATATCTTATAGAATATATGCCCAATAAATATGAAATTTGGCAGGTATATAGATTAAACAATTCTATATAACTTTTCAATTTTAATCTTCAACAAATTCCATCTCTATCACCTCCGAATGTTGGCCACAATTTCCAGCCACTCAATGTCATTTTCACATATCAAGATACATGCATTCATCTAGTTTCAAACCAACTCTCTAGACTCAAGTCATGCAAGCATATGATATATCATTTTCAAAGGTTTCACAATCAATTGAAAGGTATGATTTTAAACATTCATCCAAAATTTATACAACCATAAAAATTACTCTAACCACACACCTTCACTTCATTAATGACATCATTTATACCACCCATCTCATAATCATAGGGTCATTTCTTACAATTAATTCGCAGAGCATTACGTCAAACACTTGGCATGCATTATTAAAATATATACACATGAGTTCGAACATAACCAATAATGACCAATTTACATACACCAACCCTCTCCAATAACAAAGATGCAATAACACCAAAGTAAACTCACCAACTTTTCAATTTCACAAACCTAGGACTATTTTCCATTGCAAATGTAGATATAGGAAAATTAAAGTCTTCTTTCACCAATCTGCCAATCTATAATAACAATTCAAACACACCTCATAAAAGCATATATACCAATGCCATTAACATTAATATAAAACTCTTACACAAACATCATCTCTAATAATTCATACACTGATATCATCATATTCTAACAATCAATTGGTCATTGCTCACATTAAATACTCAAGAGCATTTCATCAAACATCTTGCACGCAATGACCAACCTTACATAAGTCATTCTTCAAGTATTTTTGTTCCATCCAAAATGGAAAAATCACCCCCATTTAATACATGAGATCCACTAAATTCTTGCACATAAATCACATTGAATCTAACTCCCAAAGGCCTTCAATTTTCATAAACCAAAACTAACATCAAGTATGGTGTTTGTTATACCACACAAAATGAATCTTGACAAGTAGAATAATAATGAGCAAAAATATATAAGCAAAACCTTGAATATCAAATAAAAATCATTAAGTAAATTCATGGGCATCTCCTAATTAAACTTGGTATGATACTCCAACAAGACAAAACAAGAGCTCCAACATCATCATGAAAAATCATCTTAAAAGCAAACCAATATACATCATACAAGAGTCAAAAAGAAACCAACAAGGATTATGATAGCCCACTCACCTGAAGTCTCTTCCTTCCCCTTAGTTCAAAGGATCTAGGAAGAAACCAAAAGAAGAAAAAGATGGAGACCAGATCTAGGATTAGGATCAATAATTATAAAAAAAATTAAAAAAAACCTAAGATTCACTTACCTATAACCATCAACGGCCAAAGGTAGAGAAAGATCATAGTGCTAGGGTTTCCACCTCATGGATGTGAGATTGAGTTTGGAGGAGACAAAAGATTGATGTTTTAAAAAGTTTCCGAGCTGCTATAGTAACAAACAACTATATAACTGGTTATTACAGTAATGGGAAAAAAATGGGTTGTAACAAAAGGTATAACCACCAGGAGATGGTAATTTTACCCAAAGATCATTATAATTGGATGCATTTATGATTACAAGATTTCAAAACAGTAAGTGAATATAATTCAGCCATATTTCAAATCAGTTCTCAATTGAAATTATGCAGAGAAAGGATTGTTGATTCTGATATGCTAAAGAAAACATTCTCAAATTTACATGTCTCGAATATGCTCCTGCATCAGCAATATCGAGAGAAAGAGTTCATAAATTATTCTGTTTTGATTTTGTGTTTGCTTGTAGCTGAACAAAACCATGAACTACTAATGAAAAATAATGAATCTCGTCCTACTTGCTCTGTTCCATTCCCTGAAGCGAATGCGATGATATATGACAACTCTAGACAAGGATGTGGTCAAACCTATGGGCGTGGTCGTGGCTGCGGATGTGGTTATAGGAGAGGCCGTGGCTGGAATAAAAATATTAGAAAAATATATTGTTTCCTAAATAACAAAATTTATTATAACTGGTGCATTATATTCTTCAGAGTCCCGCTGAAACTTATTGAGTTATAAAGACATACGTCTCAATGGGCATCACATAGAGACATCAAATATGGGAAATATTGAATATTTATACATTACTGCTGTTACTTCAGGTAATAAGCATGTATTGAAGAAACTTCCCACATTCTCATCTGGCTTTTATTATACATATATTCGAACAATTGAGGCAAATGCTATCATAAACCGGAAGTTTACTGACTCAAATGAATTTATTCTATGGCATGATCAATCTGGTTATCCTGGATCAATTATGATGTGAAATGTACTTGGAAACTCACATGGGCATCCATTGAAGAACCTGAAGATTCTTCAATCAAATGAATTTTCATGTCTAGCATGCTCTCAAGGCAAATTTATTATCAGGCAATCATCAAATAAAAGTGAGACTGAATCTTCTATGTTTTTAGAGAGAATTCATGGTGATATATGCGGACAAATTCATCCACAATTTGGGTCATTTAACTATTTTATGGTTTTAATTGACGCATCAAAGCAATGGTCACATGTTTACTTATTATCAACTTGAAACATGGCACTTTTGAGGTTGTTGGCTCAAATTATTAGATTAAGAGCGCATTTTCCTGATGATGCAATTAAAACAATACGGCTTGATAATTGTGGTGAATTTACATCTCAAGCATTTGATGACCATTGCATGTCCATTGGAATAAAAGTTGAGCATCTTGTTGCTCATGTACATATACGAAATGGCTTGGCAAAATTATTTATTAAGCAGCTCTAATTAATTGCTAGACCATTATTAATGAAAACAAACCTTCTGATCTATGCTTGGGGACATGCAATTTTACATGCCGCATCACTTGTGCACATAAGGCCAACAAGTTATCAAAAATTCTCCCCCCTTCAATTGGTTTTTGGGCAAGAACCAAATATATCTCATTTAAGAGTTTTTGGATGTAGAGTATACATCCCAATTGCTCCCCTGCAAAGAACAAAAATGGGACCTCATAGGAGATTAGGATTATATATTGGATATCAGTCTCCATCTATTATTAAATATCTTAAGCTGTTGACAAGGGATGTTTTCACAACTAGATTTGTTGCATGTCATTTTGATGAGACAATTTTTCAAAATTATGGGGAAAAAATGGAAAGATGAAAATGTTGAAAAAAAGAAATTATGTGGAATGCTCAAAGTTTAAATTATTTTGATCCTCGCATAAAACAATGTGAATTGGAAGTTCAATGAATAATTTAATTACAATGAGTTGCAAATCAACTACTTGATGCATTCTCTGATCCAAAAAGAATAACAAAATCACATGTACCATTGAAAATGCCCCTATTAGAATTAATGTCCCAAAAGTATCTTCTATAACAAATGAATCTAAAGTACGCCTAAGGCGTAGAAAACCAGCTAGTTCAAAAGATAAAAATCCTCGAAAGAAAAGGGAAACAAAAGATCATAAAGAAAATGCAGATAAAATGAACATTGAAATAAGTAATAGAAAACTTCCATAAGGAGTTCAAGATCCAGCAATTGAAGAGGAAAATCAGGAAATTTTCATAAATTATGTCTTAAATGGAAAAAATGGGATAGAAAAGAAACAACTGTTGATAATATCTTTGCATATAATATGGCAGTTAATCTTTTGAAAAAAGATAAGGATTATGAGCCTAAATCTATTGAGGAATGCTGAAAAAGAAATGATTAGCCATAATGGAAAAATGCAATAAAGGCAAAGTTAAACTATCTCACAAAATGGGCAGTTTTTGGGTACATAACTAAAACACCTGAAGATGTTAAACCAGTTGGATACAAATGCATATTTGTGTGAAAATGAAACAAGAAAAGTGAAATTGTTACATATAAAGCAAGGCTCATTGCATAAGGTTTTTCACAAAGACTTGGCATTGACTATGAAGAAACATACTTCCCTGTAATGGATACAATCATGTTTCATTATTTAATTAGCCTTGCAGTACATTAAAAATTACATATCCAATTAATGGATGTTGTTACTACATACTTATATGGCAAACTAGATAATAATATATATATATATATATGTATATATATATAAAAGTCCCAGAAGGACTTAAGATGCCTGAAGCATACAATTCGAATTCCTGGCCGAGACATGTATTCAATTAAGTTACAAAGATATTTGTATGGTTTGAAACAATTTGAGCATATATGGTGTCATCGCCTTAGTGAATATTTGTTAAAAGAAGGGTATAAGCCCATGTGTGTTCATCATGAAATCTAAAAATGGATACATGATTGACTTTTCTGTTGATGATTTAAATATAATTGGAACTCCTGAAGAGCTTCCAAATACCGTTAATTATTTAAAGCAAGAATTTGAAATGAAAGATCTTGGGAGAACAAAATTTTGTCTCAGACTGCAGTTCGAGCACTTAGAGAGTGGTGTTTTTATCCACAAAATGACATATATAGGGTTTTGCAATGATTTAATATGGATAAAGCATATCCATTAACAAGTCCTATGGTTGTTCGATCCCTTGATATTCATAAAAACCCTTTTCGACCTCAAGAAGATAACGAAGAATTACTTGGTCCTGAAGTATCGTATCTTAGTGCAATTGGTACCTTGATGTATCTTGCTAACTGTACTCTGCCAGATATAGCTTTTGCTATAAATTTATTATCGAGATACAGTTTTGCACCAACACAGAGACATTGAAATGGTATTAAACATATACTATGCTATCTTCGAGGAACAGTTGATATGGGATTATTTTATACACATAAATCAAAAAGACAATTAGTTGGATATGTGGATGCGGGGTATTTATCTGACCCGCACAAAACCCGATCACAAACTGGTTATGGGTTTACACATGGGGGAATGGCTATATCATGGCGTTCTATAAAACAAACTATAGCTGCTACTTCTTCAAATCATGCAGAAATACTTGCAATTCATAAAGCAAGTCATGAATGTTTTTGGTTAAGATCCATGACACACCATATTCAAGAAACTTGTGGCTTGTTATCTCAGAAGGACACACCAACAATATTATATGAAGACAATGATGCTTGTATAGCTCAATTGAAAAAAGGATACATCAAAGGCCATAGAACAAAACATATATCACCAAAGTTATTTTCACAATTGATCTTGAGAAAAATGGTGATATCCATATTCAAAAAATACAATCCAGTGAAAATTCTGAAGATTTGTTCACTAAGGCATCACCCACATCAACTTTTGAAAAGTTTGTTAGCAAGATTGGGGATACGTCACCTCAAGGATCTTCATTAATGTTCTCTTCAAGGGGAGTCATATACGCATTGCACTCTTTTTCCTTCATCATTTTTATATACCACTGGGTTTTCTTGACAAGGTTTTAATGAGGCAGATGAAGCGTATATCAGTAAAATTGTACACTTTTTTCTTCACTAGTATTTTTTTCCATTGGTTTTTTTTCTCTAGTAAGGCTTTAACGAGGCAATTCCTATATAATGGACATCCAAGGGGAAGTGTTATAAAATATTTAAAGTGAATGCCCATTAAGTTTCTCTCAAGTCTTCTTGACTATTGGCATTTCATTTGCCAAAAGTTTTTACAGTTTCTAATTTAAGCCCTATATATATGTACTAAAAGAATGATATAGTAAAATAAGAACTAGAAGGAGAACTTCCACTACTTTCTTTTGCTCTATGTTTGTCTTGCTATACTATATAGTTTTATAACATTATTTGTCTTGGTATATTATATAGTTTTATAATAATTATAATAATTAATTTTCTTATCAACAAACAATAAGTGTCCCCCTATATAAGAGATCAAGGGATATACAGATACAAAAGTACATTAATCACTATAGCTTAAATGATTTTTAAAAAATAAAAATTTTCTATTAAATAACTTTAGAGAAGAAAAACCACTATTCTTTTTAGGAAAGTATATTATGCATTTTATGAATTAAGGGACTCAAACTCAAATATTCCTCAAATGTAAGACATGTGAAAAATTGCATACTACACTCCCATTTCATAATAATTAAATTCCTTACCATGGCCACAATTATTTTGAAGAACGGTAGCTACTTTCCATGTTATCCAAGAAAACAAGATAAATATGTACAGATGCAAAAGCACCACATATTTTGTAAGGGTCATATCCCAGTTGATTTATTTGTTTTTTTTTTGTCTTTTCATTATTCTATTTTATTCTTTTTAGTATCAATTTGCAATTAATAATTATCATCATGATTGATATTATCAGGTGATAAATATATGAGGTGATGCAGCGGTATACTTGAAACCCGTTGATTCGCCTTTGAATACCCGGTAACAAGCTTCCAATACTTGTTGATTAAAGATAGCCAGGAATTGTGGAAGAGAGTAAAATCTTATTACTCAAGGAAATAAAGATTACAAAACTGATTTTCTCTTACCCGTAGACGAAAATAGCACTAAGAAAGGAAATAATTCAAAAATTTACCAAAAATAGTAAATTCTCAAATATCAGTAAGAAAATAAAGATCTAATAAAATAAAGACTATTGCCACAAACGGCCCTCAAATCAGAGATTTCTATCCTAAGATATATTGAAATCAATTATTACTAAAAATGGCAAAATTAGGGTTTTCGAGGCCTAAACGATGGAATTTGGCCAACTTTTGGTATGATTCACGAGTTTATGGGACACAAACTGTGACTTTTGTTCCTTGACTCGTTTCTCATCAAATAGACCCGATACAACCATAAAATCTCGTCGCCCGCCAAATTACCGAAATGCCCTTGCATCGTACTTCTCCATGTACGCACATGCCACGTCGTTTATGCGTCTGTCATCATGAGGTGATATGCTTGTTAGTATATTGCATCATATATCTATAGCCTAATAATATATAATATTTTAAAAATTAACATAAGGATTTTTTATTATAATATTTGGAGATTATATATATATATATATAGGAAATTCATCAACTATGTACGTCCTTAGAATTGAATTCTAAGGACGTTTGTTACAACCGTCTGATTTGTCATCGAACGGTTGGATTAAGTTAATGAAAACCAGCTCTTCTCTTTCCCATGTGTTGCTAGTGCCTCTCTTCTCATCTGCATATTTCTCTCCACTAAAGCAACCAGCTCTTCTCTTTCCCATGTGCTGCCAGCGCCTAGGTCACCGTCCGGTTATCGCCGCTGCTCTGTTCATCGCAGCTTCGAACCGTGCCTTGTGACCCCAACCAGAGCCTTGTCTTGTCAGTACCAAGGTCGCCAGCTTCCTTTCTTCTTTCCCCTGTAGCTTCCTTTTCTCTTTCCCTTGTCCTGCCAGCGGCGAGGTCGCCATCGGGTTATCGCCGCCGCTCCATTCATTACAGCTTCTCCTTCTCTTTCCCCTGTGCTGCCAGCGTCCAGGTCTGATTATCCTTTTTTTGAGATTGAGCTCTTTAAATTGTTGGGTATTTTGTTTGCCGTAGCCACTAGAGAACCTATATGAGACGATCATTTGAGATGTTTATTAGCATATTTATTTTTGTCCATCTTTATGCAACCAGAAATAGCACACCAATTTATCTTATGAAAGGCTAGCATGAGATTATTAATCAAACAAACAGTAAATTAATACATAATTCAAAGACATGGGACTGATTTGTTAAATGAATTCTGGTTTATGAATGTTTGGGAAGAATGCTTGATTGATTTATGTATGATTATCTATGTTCTTTATTTTTTATTGTTCCAGGGACGAAAGAGGTTTTCCCCCTTCTTTAAGAGCTAATTAAGAGATGGATGCTACCATTAAACATCTATTGTTAACATAATGGATATTAGCTTTACTTGAAAAATAAATAAATAACTGTTTGCATGCATAATAACTGATCTGATCTTTTAATTATTAATCAAATGAAACAAATGTTTGATTAGTGTTTATTTTGAGGTTTGAATCAACATAACTAATGTTCATTAAATATGATGATTTCATTAGTACTCAATTACCATTATAAATTTTTACTTGTTCTTATCTACAACAATCAATGTGGAAAATGATAAGTAACAACAACTAATCCCATTAGTTATATACTTTGATATATTCTAATTTGTTGTATTTTCTTGATAGGATATATAGGATGGCGGATATCACCGATGAAATATGCAAAGATGATACTTTCATATTTGAGGGTATGGAAATAGATCCAAATGAGCTCGAGTTCTCTCAACATCAAGAAGATGGTGGTAGCCAACAACTTTTACATGGACAAGAATTGGCAAAGAGTCCACAGTCTCAAGATGAACAGACATCGGAAAGAATTCCATTTGTTGGTATGGAGTTCCACGATGAGGATGAAGCATTTCGATTTTACTTGGATTATGCAAAGTCTAGAGGTTTTGGGATAAGAAAAGGACACATGTATCATTCATCTTGGTCTCAATTAATTACATGCTGCCACTTTGTTTGTGATAAAGAAGGAAACAAGTGTATGAAAGACAAAAGGCAACTAGAGAAAAATGTTCACAGACGAAGAGATACAAGGACAAATTGCCAAGCTCAGATGGTAGTGTCAAAAATGAAGAGTGGACTATGGACTATAAAAACCTTTGGTGATGCACATAACCATGATTTACTAACTAGTCCCTCTAAAGTGATGAAGATGTGGTCTCATCGCCATATTAGTGATACATGTAAAAGTTTGATGGAGGCATTGCATAAAAGTAGAGTGGGACCGAGCCAAATGTCTCGAATATTAAATGAAACACTTTCAAATACGGGATCTGCACATATTACTCGAGAAGATTGTTCAAATCATCTAAGGGCGGTTTGAAGTAATAATATTGGGCAAGAATGCATGGCTATTGTAAAGTTTTTTAAGGAAAAAAAACTCAATGATGATTTTTTTTTTCTTTGATATGGATCTTGATGAGTTTGGCCAGACTAGATCTGTTTTTTGGGCAGATGGAAGATGTAGAATGGAATATTCAGAATTTGGAGATGTTGTTGTTTTTTATACCACTTATCAATCATCATAAGCAATCAATTTTATTTAGTTGTGCTCTAATCGCAGATGAAAAAGAAGAAAGCTTCTTATGGGTATTTCAAACATGGATGAAATGTATGCTAGGAAAACATCCACAAACCATTATTACAGATCAAGACTTGGCAATGGGGAAAGCTATTGCAAAAGTTTTTCCCAAATTCTGGTCATCGATTGTGTTCATGGCACATTGGGAGAAATTCAATGAAGTATTTAGTAGATTTGAATAGCAAAGAAGGCTTCCTAGGGGCTACAACAACTGGTTACACCGTAGTGCATCAATTGAAGCATTTGAGAGTAAATGGGGTGAACTTAAAGCAACATACAACATTGATGATAAACATTAGTTGAGTTAAATGTATGAAATTTGACACAAATGGGTTTTTCTATATTGGCAAAATATATTCACAGCTGGAATGACCTCTACACAACGCAGTGAAAGTATTAACTCATTTTTTGATGGCTTTGTTAATTCACAAACTCCATTGGATGAGTTTGTTATGCAGTATGATAAGGCATTGTGTGCTCGACGAAATGATGAAGAAAATGAAGACTTCAAGACTTTAAACTCTATGCCTAACTTTCATACATGTCATCCAATTGAGAGACATGCAGGAGAAGTGTATACAAGAACTGTGTTCAATATTTTTTCAAGCAGAATTGCGAGAAAGTGATAGTATGCTAGCTGAACACATTCGTGATGGGACTGATCATGCCAAATATAAAATTTGCAATCACATTGTTATATTTAGGAAAGATGGCATTGAAGATGTTTTCAAATGGTTGGTGAATTTTCTAGTGCACAAGAACATGTCTTGCCCACGGAGCAAAGTGAGGCAAATGAGGAGATTATTGGTTCATCTTCTTTCCTTGCAACCTCAGGTGGAGATGATGCTTTTGGGTCACACATTAGTATTCTTGATCCAAAACGTGTTAAAAGCAAAGGTCGGCCATAAGTGAATACAAGGATTAAATCTGGGATTGATGTTCAATTGTCATTACAGAAAAAAAGGACTTGCAGTAGATGTGGGAGAAAGGGTTATTACATGTCTACATGCACATTTAGTAAGACAATTTCTTTGAATTTTTATGTTAATTTAATTCATTTTTTCAATTAACCATTATTGTTTGACAATGAAAAATTTTATGTGGTAATGCAGGTCATGCCTGAGCCATATTTTTGGAATGCTTTTGGATATCTGTTGCAGAAATTTGTGCTAAATATCTGTCTCGAATGCTTTTAGATGTCTGGCTTATATTTGTCTCTTTGCTTGTGGACATTATGTTCATATTTATTTTCATGCTTTTAGTGAATTTGTGCTGAATTTGTTTATGTTCAGCTATAATTTGTTGCAGGTACATTTGAGTTTGTGTTATATTTGGTGCCATTTTAATTTGCTGCAACTTTAACTTGTAATTTGTTTACCTAAAGAAAATATTAAGCTTTAAGTTGTTGCAAATTTTGGTTAAGTTGCAGAATTTCTTTGAATGTCTGCCTTTAGATTATTGTTAGGCCAAGGATATTTATTAAGTTGCAGAAATTTCTTAAGCTGTCTTTAATTTTTTTATTAAGCTTTAATTTGTTAGGCTACAGAAATTTTGTTAAGTTGTTGCTAGGCTGCAGAAATTTTGTTGCAGATTTTTGTTAAGCTGCAAAATTTTGGAATGTCATGTTTAAGTTGTTGCTAGGGTGCAAAAATTTTGTTAAGCTACAAAAATGGTGATCCATTATTGAATGAAAAGATCATAGTACATGGTGATCCATTACTACAGACACAACAGTGCACTTACAACATTTGCTAATTTCCATATTGTTCAGTGCGAAAGAAAAGAAAAGAAAAGCTTCAAACACTTTGCCAAAGGTAGTGTATTACATAGAACCACTACCCTATAGATTGCTGATTTTCATACTGTTGGACACCTAAAAGAAAAGGACAAAAACTATGTTTACAGCAAAGTTGCTTCCCAAGGCTCGCTTATAAGTTGCAAGAGCAAATGGTTGGGGAACAGCATGGTTCGATCGTGAAGTTCTAAAGGCAGCTTTAGTTTTTGGTTTAATGCTAGAGTCTTGCTTCTAATTAAGTGGCAACTAAGCTTCACAAGTCACTGATACCATCTCTGGGGTACCAGCCTGGACACTTGAGTTGTTCACAGCAGTAATTCCATTTCCATTGTTACAAATTATAATTTTTCTTCGGACCTCTTAGTCCCTACAGCTTCATCAAGAATGCTGGAATCAGAAATGCCCATCATAACTTTGTCCTGTCAGACTCTTCAAGAAGTTTGGAAGAAAGACCATCAGTTGAAATAAGAACACTATCTAATTCTATGACTTCTTTCCCCATCAGACTGCAATATAGCGTGAAAATTCATCAACAAGTCAGCACATGATGGTTTGAAAATAGAAATGAATCTCAAATCATATGGCATTTTTAGATCATCAATTGTATAGTGAAAATGTACCAAATGAGCCACTCATACAGTCACACTACAACTTTCAATCCAAAATAATTCATACAAGAGGATCAACTTATATGTTTGGCAGAAAGTCTTTCCCATTATCTTATATGTCAAGAGATGATGTACATGAATAATGATAATTAATAAGTTGACAGCAATGCATTGGATCATCTTATTTCTCAAAATCTGGCCAAAAGAAAAAGTAATCATACAGTTATGGTGTAATAAAGAATTAAATTCTGCTGAACATGAGGCACTTATATATTAATTAAAATAAATAAGAATGGATAATACAAAAATCCATATTTGTTGGGTGCTGGTTGATATGCAAAATTTTCATCCTATAGCCTGAAAATGGGATTCTAATATGCATTCCAATTTTAACATGCATTCAGAGCATTTTGAATAATGAACTTAAGTTGCAATATATCAAAGTTCTTAGCAAAATTTAATCATCATTGGATGTTCTAGGACTGTGATGAATGTAAAACACACAGGCTAGCCAAAAGAATAACAGCACAATGGTATATCACATCACTAGCAGCATCATTGAACATTTCTGCCTCAATTGTACATGCTAATAAAATATGTAGTTGATGAATTTCCTTCATAAAATATATAATCATTTGCATATGAGACCTAAAAAAGCTCATCATTTTCTCATCTACAAGATGCCTAAAAATCAAATTCTTACAAACCTTCTTAAAAATTCATGCAATTCCTAGACCAAATGAATCCCAAACACTCACACATCCAAAATAAGATGGATTATATTTCATACACATGCAATCTAAAAAACTCATAATTCATTCTTCAAATCACGCAGTCAAATGCTTGATCAGAGAAAACAATGGATTGAACAACAATCCAGGAATAAATTAAGAGGGAGATGAATAAACTTTCTTCAAATCAAGAGGCAGTGGACGAGGATGTCGCCAAGATGGCGAGAAGAGCGGATGTCTTCGAGGTAGTCGAAGGCGCCAAACAGGACGTACACGCTGGTGATGTCCTCAGAAGGGGAGTCATGGAGCCAAAGTATTTTTATAGATGAGAACGACGCGAAAGTATTTAGGGCAAGCAGAGCCAACACAGTTGAGAACGTGAGTGGTGTCGTGACGATGTAGCGGGTCATGGTCGCGGGCGGCGGCATCGCTACCGAGGTAGACACAGTCGACGATGTGGGAGAGAGAAGAGGTGGAAGGACGGTGAAGATGGGAACAATCGTCGGAGTTGGGAAGGGGCCACTCGGTGAGGTTGGGACGGCGGAGGGGTTGGAGAGGGGGAAGAGAAGGGGCGACCAGATTTGGGAGAGTGCGCAGTCCGGTGGGAGATGGAGGTGGGTATAATCATCTTTTATTTGTGAATTAGGATTGGATTCCATCACCGTTGGATTAAAATGGACGGCTGAGAATAACATCCATAGAATATAAAGCCTATGAACGTCCATAGACAATCTGCCCTCATATATATATATAATATAGATCTCTTCATGTTCTTTCACCTAGGGATGACTTAAGGTAATTAGAGGCTTAAAGCAAAATTTTAGAATAAATCCTGTAATTTATTTATAAAAAATAAATTTTATTTAGATTTTATTTTAATAAATACCTATTTGAGATGTTTGTTTATCTTTTTACATGGTACTAAAGTAGTGATAAAGATATGAAGGACCCATTTGGTGGGTAGGATAGGATATAGACGAATATGATATAAGGACTGGATAGGAGTAGGAAAGGATATGTGTATGATAAGCTATATCCTATCATTTGTTTGATGCGCACCGGATAAACCATTAGATAGCATTTTGTTATCCTATTTTATGTTTGAAGTAGACTGGATAATGACATGATATGATATGAATGATATTTAAATAGACAAAATTACCCTTTATAATATAGTTACATGTTCTTTTTTAAAATAGACTTTTTTTTGGATTTTTCCTTAATGATTTATTTATCGGTATATTTTAAATTTTAAAAAATAAGTAACTTATAAATAATGCCCACAAATATATAGATTGCAATAACACCATCTTGAAAATATTGTAGTTCATACCAATTTTGTTTTGAGAAAATCATACACAAAGTCATCAACATGGCATAAAGCTAGAGTAACAAACTTATTAATGAAAAATAAGTAGATCACATCAAAATCAATTTGAAAAAAAAAAATCATTGGACTAGAGAAACTAAAAATAAGACATTAAAAAAGAGATTTAGATGAAAAATAATCTGCTCAAGCATAAGATCGACGGAGAAACACTTTAACCACTCTAAATGCGTAAAATCCTACTTAAATAGTGAAATTAGTATCCTATTTAGTTATTGACAAGTTTCTTGTACCAAGCATCATGTTTAAAAGATCAAAAGAAGATATACAATGAAATCCTAGTTAAGAGGAAGTAAACAAATAATATGGCAAAAAAATAAATTTATTTTTTATGATATCCTCCCCGTTTCTATCCTAACTTCCCCCCACCATAGGATTCATTATCATGTGGTCGGCATGATAAAGTGGGCCAATAGGATAAGACAATCATATCCTATTGGCACACCAAACAAATTATAGTAGTAGGATATGATAGTCTATCATATCCTATCGTTCTTATCATGTCCACCAAATGGGCCAAAACTCAACAAAGTAAAATATAACAAAAAAAACTATAACAATATAAAAATTTTAAAACAAACTCTTCTTTACAATTGAGTTAAAAGAAATGAATATTATATAATTTTAGAGAAACAAATAGATAAAAACCCCATTACAAAGGGCTAGAAAATAATTTTAAAAACTCAGTTAAAGAAGATATAACTGATTAAGTATTAAAATAAAATTATTTCATATCTTATAATATTATTTGAAATTTTAAAAGTCAACTAAATTACATAACATTGACTAAATATTAAATTAAAAAAAAATTGTATTATGATAATTATTGGGAGTCTTTCAAAATTTTGAGTTTATAAAATTATTATTAAAAAAATATAAAATGAGGCCTTAAAAAAAACTGAGGGCCTAAAGCAACTGTTTCATTGACCTTACCCTTGAGTCGGCACTGCTTTCACCTTATAGAGATTCAGCTACAAATCTCACCTACAATTAGAGACCCACAACAACAAATTTGTCAATTATTGACATATTCAATAATGTCATAAAATAATATATATTTGTCACCAAAAATATTTTGTGACACTTTTTTTATTGTCAACACACTTTGTCGCTTTTGCCCCTGCCCTAAAGGTTAATGTGACAATTTACATGTTCGACACACAATGATACTTTTTAAGTGACAAAATTGTTATATGTTACCTATTTTATAATCATTAATGACATGCATTTTTATCACAAAACGTTAAGATGTCATAAAATGTTATGAATTGTCACTAAATATAAGATAAAGTTTTATCATTTGTGACATTCCTTTAATTTTCAAGTAATAAATAACAAAAATATTTGTCACCCTTTTAAATAGAATAGCTTCATAAAAAATGTTGAATGTCACTATATATTGTTAAAAATATATAATATTTAGTGACAAAAGTCTATTTTCATGATGATGAAAATCAGTCACTAATAAAAAATATTTTCGTCATTAAATAAATTAATCATTCAACTAAGGTGACAAAAATATAGATGTCACAAGAAAATAAACACTTAGTTTGTGACATGCATAGTTGTTAAAAACTATACAATAAATTTATTTTTTCTAATGTCACTATTAATTGAATTTTATATCATTTGTGATATTTTTAGTATCACAAACAATCATGTTTTTTTCTGATATATTTGTTATTTGTGACATATTTTAGTGAATATTTTTTAAAAAATTATATAAATTATCAAAAATTTTATTTTTGATAACATATCATAAACAAAATTAAATCAATATTGTTATTAAAAAAAAGGTAATACGTTTACCATAATTTACAATCATAAGCTAGCCTTATGGATTAACAAATTTAAATTGCAAAAGATGTTTTAATAACATTAAAAACATAGAAAGATAGTCTAGCCTAGTGATGATGAGAAAGAAAAAAAAAAAATTGAGAAAGAATAGGGATTGAGAGAGAGATTTATATAGAATTTTTAAAAAAAAAATTCTTATAAAATTTAAATTAAATTTAGATAAATTTAAATTATTCAAAAAAATTTATAGGATATATCTTTTTATTGAATTAAAATTAATTAAAAATCAATAAAATAAAATCTTGTTTTAAATAAAATTCGTAATAATTTTTAAATAAAAATATTAACAGATTTAAACCAATGAAACTTGAATTTTAAATTAGTACTGTAGCTATAAAAAAATCTGTAATATCTATAGAAAAGTACTTCTGTAATAATGCCTTTTACAATTTAGCCATTTATATATATATATATATATATATATATATATATATATATATATATATATATATATATATATATATATATATATATATATATTATTTTCTTAATTTCAAAAAAAAATTATCTAACTCATTAATGGTAAGATTTGCTCTTCTAACTTAATTTATTGATAGTAATACGTATAAGAGTATTAATATAAACTATCTCGAAATAAATTTTTGAAATTAAAAAAAATATTCAAAAAGAGATAAACATAGTTATTTGAATTCAAATAAAAAATAAATAATTTAAAATAAATCAAATGAAAAAAAAAATCTACAACCTCCTCACAATTTTTTTTAAAATATAAAACAATGTACAAATTGATATATATAGTTCAAAAAATTATATTTTTAAGAAAAAATATTTTTGAAAATCTTTTTTTGTGTCCCTTTACCCAATGGTATTAAATTGGTTTATATAGCATAAAAAATTTATATTCTTTTGCAAAAACTTTTTGCTTGCAAAAGTTATTTATATAGAATAAAAATATGTCTTTAGAAAAATATTTAGAGAAGTATATTGTTTGCTTTCTACCATCAACAAATTGTTATGCATAATATCAAAAATTATATTTTATAAAAATATTTATAAAAAAAAAAAAGTGTTGTTTGCCCCTTGATGTTTTACGTGACCCACCTAAAAAGGTTTTAGCTATGCCTTGATTCATATCTATGTCAATTTATATAAATAACTTTGTTATATTTTTTATCCTAAATTAATAGTAAAGCATAAAAGAATGTTTATGTCATTTAGGCTGTGTTTGATTGGCAACATGGAAAATGGCTGGAAAAAAAAAAATTTCATGGAAAATAAAAAAAATAGACATTTGATTGGCATTATTTTCTAGCTAGAAAATCAAAAACTTTTTATGAAAAATTCAGATTTTATTGTTTGATTGTTCTTATTTTCCACGAAAAATGTAACATTTTTCCTGGAAAAAGCCACATTTGTTGTTTGATTGCATCAATTTTCCCTGGAAAAAAGTCACATTTTCCAAGGAAATTTTTTAAAAATTATCAAGTTATACCATTAAAACACCACGGGATTTGTTCACTAATCTGGATAAATTTATTTAAAATATTATCGAGTTATATAATTTTTTAAAAAAAAATTAAAGGAAAAGGAAAAACTTTTCTTTTAAATTTTTAAAAGAAAAGTTATTTTAAATATTTTAATTTCACGTTATTTTTTCACATAGCCCCTTACGTTTTTCCTGAAAAACTTTTCCCAGGGTGGAGGCAATAAAAATTTTCAATTGATTTGAGGGAAAATAGGATCACGTGATAGAGTTTGTGAAAAACTTTTCCACAGAAAATTTTGGCAAACAAACAGCCTATTTAGCTGGAAAATGACCTGTGAAAAATTTCCTAGGGAAAAAAAGGGCAATCAAACACAACCTTAGTATTTTCATCTTCCAATGACATTTAGCATTTGACTACCAAAATTTATTAGTAAGAGATGATTAATGTCATTAAATTTAGTAACCAATAGTGACATTATCCAATATCATCACTTAATGCGGTATTTATTTGTGACAACAATATAATGTTATTATTACTTATATTTTTGTGACAAACCTATGTGTCATAAAAATAAATCAAGATACATAAAAGATTCAAATTGTCATTGATAATATTTGTTAATATTAGTGACATTATATAAAATTTAGTTTAAAAACAAGATATTTTAAAATTTGTCACAAAAAAAATATTTTATTAATGACGTACTATATTTGTCACCACCTGCACCTCACATCTCGGCACAGTGGAACGTGTAACCCGCCTGTTGTCCAAGTCAACCACTTAATTTCCTTTTTTTTCCGTGTAGGGCTCCCAAAGGGTAACGGAGGCGTGCAAAGGTTTCCTCGGCCCGGACGGATTGCAGTACATAAATAAAAAAATTTAAAAACTAAATAACTAAATTAACCAAATTTTCAGCCATCTGATCTGCCACCCCAATCCTTCCATGCATCGCGGACGGGTGGAGCTGCTAGATATAGCTTACTGGACCATGAGCTGGTTTAATGCTAGAATACATTAGATCTACCCAGTCATTTCGATAGATGAAAGAAGGGTAATAAGGTTCTTTAGCCAATGCATAGGAACATGTATTGATGTACCAGATCGGCTAATGCTCCCAGGTTGATGCGATGTATTCCACCAGTTGACTGGAGACTTTATTATTGGTATATCGATCGGTCCAGAATCTGATACCATCTCAGCAAATCATTTTTTTTTTCACAAGGCACTTAATATTTAAGCTGTCAGTAAAAATACAAGTGCATTTGGAGCTAAACCTTTTTGTAATAATATCATATGAAAATTTAAAATATCGTCACATATAATTCTCAAACAAGAGAAATAAGTGACTAAACAATGATTTCATCACATTATGTATTCTTTTTGTGACAAAAAACCAATATGTCAAAATTAAATTTGTCACTAATTATCAATTTTGTTGTAGTGACCCTTGGCTCTACTATATTTAATATATTTCAATCTCGGATAATTAACGTGTTGTGTCTGATATTTTCTGCTGTAGAGCAGGTTCCACTGGAATATTAAATTTTCACTTACACATATATCAAAATAATTTAAATAAAGTACCATTTTATGGTAAATAAGCTCTAAAAGTATTTCAATTCTTTTGAAAAGATAAAATAAAATGAATAGTGTCCTTTTGCAAGTAAAACCATTTTCCAGGTCTTTTAATATTATATGTGGTCCACATTCAAACAAATATGGTTGGTTTAGATCTCATTGGTTTTGTTGTTTGGTAAAACATTTGGTTAGAATCAGATGGAAATATTTTGGTAATAAACACTTCGCTAAGATACTATTTTACTCGGCTTTAAATTGTGGGGATCAAGTCACAATCCAATTTAACTTTGGACTTAACCTTCTAAAAGAATCACAATCTTCACATTTTAATTAATTCATAATTTTAAATTTTTTCTTTCCAAAACTGGCCACCATGGTTTTTTTTAAATATTATAAACAAAATAAATAATTGCAGGAATACACATGTTATAGATAAATTATGAAAATGCGCATTTATTGGTGGACTCTAATTTGTGAATTAATTTATAATCTAACTCTAGCGAACTTTGTCTTCCTATCCGACAAACTCGGGGTGCTTCCTGACACCGTCGGTTTTTCGGAAAATGTAAACGTGCCACCATCAGAGTATAGTGAGACACAAAAGTAGTTCTTGTCATTACCTAAGGTGACATAAGTGGGGAAGTCACAATCGAGAGTTCCAACATCCATGGTGGTAATTATTACAGCCTTGCCGATGGAAGGTTACCACGGCAAGAATGCCTTAGATTTTTTTTCTTCAGAAGGCACTGTGATGGTGCAACACACCCCTTGCAGGCTGCCAACCAAAGCTTCACCTCACCACAAGATTTAACAAGGCACAAACGGAAGTAAATAAGAATGCACACAAAGATAAGCATCCCAACTTAGTTTAGACTTTTTATTGATATCTCTCACTTGATCAACTCTCCATCATTCGATGCTTCCTACACCAAATGATCCTTGATGATTGCAAAATTGCTAGCCCCCAGGCCTATTTATCTAAGCCACCAAGAAACTAAAACCACCCACTACATGGTACATGGCTGTTACCAAAACTGCCGATTACCTGGTCATGAGATGAGGAACCGCCCACTACATGGTCATGGATGAGGAACTGGCTAATTCTGGCAACCTTAGGGGACCATGCGCCTTGGTGTGTTAGTGCAAAAGCACTTTAATTGGCATGATTTGACACCAAGTCAAGATGAGGTGGCAACCTTTGAGACATGACATAATTGATGACATAGCAAGGTATGGTGACATGGCAAGGAGTCTTGAATTGGAGACAAATATGTTGGAGATCTTGATGGAGCTATTTTTAGTATGCGCTACAATTTGAAGGCAAGATCATACCAAGACCATATTTAGAGAGATTTGATTGGAGATTAAATATGTATAGAGCTTAATTGAAAAAATATCCATCAATGGTATGATTGAAGGCTATTGAAGATATGATTTGAAGAACCTTAATAAGTATGATTGAAGACATGCCTATTGTTGGTATGATTGGCATGATTGATTGAAAATCTATTCTTGGGAAGATTTAAAGACCAAACTTGGGTGAATTGAAGATCAAGTTTGGAAAATCTTTAAAGGCCAAACTTGGATGAATTGAAGATCAAGTTTGGAAAGTTTTTGTGAAGACGTACAAAGACGTACACCCCTTTCGAGGAGACCGCATAGTAAGGAACTGAGTAGGTAGGCAAGTTGTCGGTAGTCGGGATCGAGAGATCTTGCTGCACCGACTCAGACTAAGCATGACCAGGAGGTTGATTGGTCCTGAGGTCGTTCGCAGCGTAACCAGAACTCAGTCAAGTCAGCAGCAGGGACATGTTGCAAGTTTTGTTACAATAAGAGTTGCAATAACTAATTTTGGAAGATTCTAAAGTTAGTAGCCGCGGAGATTCCAAAAGATGTATGAACTATATTTGGGACATTGAGGCGTTTGTATAAGCTACCTTGCTCTGAGATTGGGTGTGACACCGAAGTGTGAGAAAGTGTGGGCACTAGACAATCTAGAGAGGGTAGTAATCTTTATTTGTGAGTATGAGTGACAAAGTGATTGTATTCATTTATTTTCACCTCTTTTAGTAGATTGTTTATCTCCGGGCTTAGCCCCCCAAACGTAGGCGAGTGAATGCCGAACTGGGTTACCAATTTCATGTGTCTTCTTTTGTTTGGTTTGTGTGAGATTCCCTTGAGTGTTTGAGTGTTCTCATAAATCACACACCACACTGGCGGAACTATCATGGTAGAACTGCATACTCCAACCGTTCCCGCTAAAGCTCGTCAAGGAGAACATGCACCATGCTCTAGCAACCGCCCATGGCAACCGTTCTCACCCTTGGTCAAGGCCACTTGCTCATGACCAAGTGCTCACATTCTCCCTCACCTTAGCGGATGGTTGGAGCAGCCGGCCATCATGCCCACGTTCATTAGCCACGCACGAGCACTCCCCGCACGTCCCTCGGTAATGCGCACATGGCAGCCAACCCATGCGTACTAGCCCACGTCTCTTAGTCACACCTGCGTGACCACCCGGTAGCAGCAGGTATTCTCGGCCACGTCTACTTGGCCAACTTACCTATGCCAAGTTTTCTTGGCATTCTCAGTCATGCCGTAAGGCTCCCCTCAGTTGTGATAACTTTTCTCGACGTTATCGGTAACGCCTACTCAGCCCACCTGACTGAGACAAGTTTTCCCATACATCTACTAGTCACGGCAGATTTTCCCACACGCCTCTCAATCAAGGAAGATTTTCCCTAGCATCTGCCTACAGAGAGGTTTTCCATACTTAGAATATTCTTGGCTTTTTCCTCTCGGCCAAGATTACCCGGGTAGCGCCAAGCCGCTACCGGACTGCTCGTTAGACCGTTACTGTAAACCAAAGCATGACATTGGAGAGGATGTTTGGGTTGGGATTTATCGCTGATGGAGTTAGAAACGGGCATTGTTTTCTCTATAGCGATAATGCACGCCATTGAGTCTCAGTAATAGTTTAACATTCCACCATCGAGAGACAATGAAAGTACATAGCAACCGTCATCCACGTGTGTTCTATGCAATGTTTTGAGACCAGGACCGAACCGGTTGGTCGGACCGATAGAACCAGAAACTGGCCAGCAGTCTAGTCTGGTTTTATATAAATTATTGACAGGGTGTTGACCTGATCAAACTCAGTCTAACCCTTCGAACCGGCCGGCTTGATAAGAACCTGGTTGACCCTGGTTCTAAATTTTTTTTATTTTTAAATTTTTAATCTGGGGAGAAGAAGGGTAGTATAAAGACGAGTGCAAATGAGATGATCGAGAAAATGACGATGAAACAGAGGAGGATTGTGTGTTTGGAGATGGAGCGTTTAGCCGAGAC
This sequence comes from Dioscorea cayenensis subsp. rotundata, assembly GCF_009730915.1. Classification (NCBI taxonomy): domain Eukaryota; kingdom Viridiplantae; phylum Streptophyta; class Magnoliopsida; order Dioscoreales; family Dioscoreaceae; genus Dioscorea; species Dioscorea cayenensis. The sequence continues at coordinate 17,393,319 of NC_052481.1, read as the reverse complement.
AGTCAGAGCATGTGGTCGAGAGATGGTGGTAGACGAGCTTGTGCTTGTGAGAACCATGGTGTTAAGTTTGGTGTTCCAGTGAGGAAAAAGTTGGAGTTTGTAGTATAAAAAGAACTAGTTGGGGACCTTGTGGTGGGCTGGAGATAGGCTGGGAAAGAATGGTTTAGGTCTTAACAAATAGATCGATGGTTGTCTTGGGATTAGGATTTTGCACTTATCTTAAGATGGATTGACGGTGGATATATACTAATGGTTGAAAGATGAGCAGTTGATCTTTGAATGAGAATGGTTGAAATTTTGATTATTTATTTATTTAATTATTTTGATTTTCAGGGAAATGAACACAGAAGAATGACCGAGGAAAGATGTGGTGGGTTTGAATTAGCTTCGAAATATATGTGAGTTTGGATAATTGAAACGTATATATATATAACATCATCCGGTTCGACCAAATCAGGTCATTCGGTCCAACCGATTGACTCATGATCTGTTTACTTAATCGATTTATTTCTTGGTCTGATTTTAAAAACATTAATTTTATAGCCATAAAGATATCAAAGCTAAAATATTACTGAAAAAAAAATGGTGTGCCGTCCGTCAGTTTACAGTCAAAGAGAAAGTGTGGAGTCAAAAATTAATTAATTAAAAATATATAGGAGCCACCAATTAAAGGTTGCATAAGTCTATAGGTGCATTTTCATAATTAATGCACAAAATACGAATTTCCGTATTTATTTAGTTATTTATTTACAATTTCAAAGAAAAAAAGAAAAAACCATCCACTAATATAATTAACAATAAAAGTTGTAAATAATTGTCAGAACGTACTGACCAATCACTAGCTTTTATTGTCTTGTCATGACATGGGTAAATTATCTGCCATTTCCCGTGAATTAATAATTTTTTTAACGAGTTCCTCTGAGAATTTGTTTTTCTTTTTCACTCTTTCATTTTTTATTATGTCAGTAATTTGTCAAATGCCAAAGATATCACTGTCTCGCTTACCCCTAAAGTGAGCCCAAACTCAGGTATGTTAGTTTGTAGGACAAACCGCACATGATCTCTCCAGGCTGTTGCTAGTGGACCCGCTGCTAGTGGACCCGCCGTTGGTGCAGGTGCAGGTGCAGGTGCAGGCGCAAGTGAAGATGAGTAAAGTTGGGAGTAATTTGGTAATTTCATATAGATTTGAAGTAAAAAATAAAGGTTTAAACCCCAGTTTGGTCCCTGTAAGTAGGTTCGGGTGCCCATTTAGTCCCTCTATTCTAATTTTGCCGCTCGAAGTGCCTCTATTATACAAATTGAAAAATCTTGGTCCTCACCCTACAAATCATTAGTTTGCCCGTCAACCATGGCTGATGTGGCTTATTTTATTAATTAATTATAATAAAAAAAATTTAAAACGATATATACCTTCTTCTCTTCCATCCCTCTCCTCCCCTCACCATATTCCTCCACATTGACGCCAGCGGCTCCTTCATCCAATGGTTTGGTGGCTCCAAGCGGCGAGCATCATCACCTCGATGATGATGCAAAGTTTGCTCTCTCTTCTCTCTCTCTCTCTCTCTCTCTCTCTACTCTTGTTTCACATATACGAATATATATATATATATATATATATATATTCTTGTCTTGATCTGTTTCTACATGCCCGAAAATGAAGCTTTTTGCTCTTTCGTTATATATATATATATATACACATGTATGCATACTTGTCTATTTGTCTTCCTTTCATTATCTGGAACTGAATCTCTGCTCTGTTTTTGTCACGTCCCAGCCCCACAGCCGGGCCCGTGGACAGATCGGCCGCATCCAATGGGACTGGGCCCCACTGGGTGCAAGGCCTCAGCTAAAAACCCCAGTCGAGTCAGCCTGCTAATGCAGATATGAGCAGGAACAGCAAAAAGACAAATAGGGATACTTTGGAAATTTAAAAATACTACGAGTGCGGGACTTTAGCGATTTCTCAGAATACTAAATACAACCCAGCAGTTCAGCAAATTACAAATACGATCGGAATACAAGTCTTACACTCACGAGAAGGTAATAACAAGATCATCGATAACGCAGACAATACGACTCTCTGACACCCCCCAGTCCTAAACATGATCTTCTCCTGCGAGAACAGAATACATAGAGTGTATGAGCCACAAGGGCCCAGTGGGATCGCGAGAAAAAAACAACGGGTATAGCGGATATTGCGGAATAATAGCTCATGCTTCATACGAATACGGAAAATACGCAGAATCTTTGGAATAATCCAAAAAAACACGAAAAACACGCAAAAAAATACATCTCCATGGCTAATAGCAAATCAACGACAGCGAGTGGATCTTCGACTATGAAGTCGGAACGAGCGAGCGAGCGGAATATCAGCGGTAGTAGCCGGGATCTTCGACCGCGATCGGGGTAGCTCTACTACGTAAAAACATGTGCACATGGCTAGGACTTACTCCTCCTAGCTGGGCGAGCCAGAAATGGAGATGTACTAAAAACCGCAGAAAATACGGAATACAGACAGAGGAATTACTGAATAAATAATGCAAATAAGAAAATAAATAAATAAACATAAATACCACGCAAATAAATAAAATTATCAAACAATGCAATAATTAAATAATAATTATTGCCAGAAATACGGAATTATACAGTGCGAGAGCCTACCTGGCTCCGAGCTACAGAGTTGGGTTCACCAAGTCCCGCGAACTACAGCTCGGTATGGATCTACCCAAACAGAATATTATAACTTAGGTTACAAAACTTGGGTCGGGCCTAAATTACGACTATAGCCCGAGCTAATTCAACAAATAAAAGAGTTCATAGCTAGCAATTAAAGGTTTTCACAAAAAATTTAGCTAAGCAATTAAAATTCTCCATAAAAGCTTTAATCATAACACCAGCACAATTAGCTTTCCAAGATTAAAATCAATACAATCCCATGATTCTGAATATATAAATTAATATTTCTAACATGCACCACAAGCATTTAAGCAATACTAAAAATAAAATTAACATTAGCATGGACACAGGATTTGGACGAATTTTCAATGAAAAGAAATTTCTAAATCATGAAATGCATGCATACCCACACACATACACATATATTTATATACATAACAACAAATAATCAACTAACTTATAACATGGCTGCATACTCACAATGTCAAGCTTACAAACATGAAAACCTATATTCAAATAATTTAAAACATGAATGCTAATTTACCTGTCCGAACTTACAAGATGCATACACAAATATTATAATTAAATTATAGTCATCCCTTGGTAGATACAAGCTTGCAAAATCATGAGAGATAAATAAAATCTTAACAAAATAAGGCTGCAAATTCCAAACCTCTCTATATTGCAACATGCACACATGGAATTTAAGCTTAAAATTACAAAGGCATGCTACACATAATTATTCAAAATGACCAAAAAAAACACTCAATGACATGAAAAACATGCTCAAATAAATTCTCAGATAAACATACATGCTTGGCACTAACAAAACAATTAAAACAAGACAATAAAAAAATCTCAGAATTCTAAAGAAAATAACAAGCTTACCTCTAAGCTTGTTGGTGACAAGTTCCACTCAAAAACCAAGCATAAAGAGAAAAGAAAATGACACCAAAATTCGGCCAAGGTTGAGTTGTTTCAAGGATAAGAGAGTTTGGAGAGCAAGAAGATTGGTTGCACAACTAAGCCTATAAAAGCAACCCATAAACTCAATTAAAAGCCTCCACTAATCAAAAACAGGAAAAACCAATAATCCACAATCAGGCAAGATCCGAAAATTAAGGCAATGAAACAACATTGGGGCCCACTCACCAAACACCTAGTCAAACCAGTCAAAGATGAAGAAAAAGAAATTTTTACAAACATTACAGTTTTCCTCTTTATCTACACTTGCTTCATGTCTGCGTGCTCCGCATCTTTGTTTCTGCATTTCTAAATATGAAAACATATTCATATACATACACACATATATATAGCTTCATGTATGCATAGTTTAGCTTTTTTTTATTCATTTCTGAAGATAAAGTCTAGTTTCTCTTTCATTTTGCATGTCTCAACATGAACCTTCAATATTCTCTCTCTCTCTCTAATTTTGTTTCTTTTTTTCATAGTACCCACTGTACGCACCACTTATTGGCAAGCCATGCATGCATGGGCATGCACACACCACTTCCAAGCTCACTCATGGCCACTCCACGTCCTCACTCTCCTCGCTCTCCGCGCCATCATCTACGAACTTTGGTGCTCCTTCTCTAACAAGCTCTTCCTCACTCACAGCCGCAAAGAAGAGAAAGGAGGTGATGTCTGTGAAGGTGTTCGCGGTGGTGATGATGATATTCACCGCTGGGAGCCACCAGACCACTGGATGAAGGAGCCGGCGTCGATGTGGAGGAGAATGGTGGGGGAGCGGAGAGGGATGGAGGAGAAGAAGGTATATATCGTTTTTAATTTTTTTTAATTATAATTAATTAATAAAATAAGCCACATCAGCCATGGTTGACGGACAAACTAATGATTTGTAGGGTGAGGCCCAAGATTTCTCAATTTGTATAATAGATGCATTTCCCGCGGCAAAATTAAAATAGAGGGACTAAATGGGCACCCGAACCTACTTATAGGGACCAAACAAGGGTTTAAACCAAAAATAAATAATTTAAGAAGTAAAGGGTTTTTAAAGATACAAACATTTTGAAAGAATTTTTATAAAATTGGAAACCACCAGAGAGATCTCCTATTACTTTTCTAAATTTCTTTTTCAAAATAATTTTTTAATAAAATAATAAAATATAACCTGGGAGGACCAACCACCAACTTCGGTATATTTTAATAATTAAGATTAAGTAAACAAAGTCAAGAAAAAATGATATTTTTGGGTTTGCATATGATAAAAATAATAATAAAGATGCATATTTTAACTATTTCATTAAATTAATTTATGTTTATTTTTTAATAAAGTGAATAAATCATGTTAGCAACATGCACAAATAAAAAATTAATAATTTAACTAATTTGTATCCTCACCCAATGTGAACTGAGGGTTAAACTTATCTTCTTAATAAAAACATGAACATTATACACAAAGACCCAAAACCAATAAATTTTTAGCCAATAATGTTTAACTTTTTTATCATAATAATATGTAATTATTATTATTATTTTAAATATTTATAAATATAAATATATATATATACACAAAGATCCAAAACCAATAGATTTTTAGCCAATAATGTTTAACTTTTTTACCATAAAAGTATGTAAAATAATAATAATTATTATTATTATTTTAAATATTTATAAATATATATATATACACACATTGTATTCTCTGGAATTTATCATTTTTTTTTGGGTTAATTTCACAACAAATAACAACTTAACCACCTAGAAAGTTGTCCAATTGAGCACAATATAAGATGCCCCACCAGAGAAGCAGTGAGTTCTTATCCCTCCTCAATCCTCCTTTTTTTTCATAACAAAGATGAGCACCATCTCTCACATCCGCAAGAAGAGATGCAATTCCGGTGGCCGCCGGTCATGATCTCCTGCGACAGATCGTGTGTATCATTGGTGACAACGGGTTCATCGGGTCATGGCTTGTGAAAACCCTACTTCTCAAGGGATACAACGTAAGAGGGACAGTCCGAAATATAGGTTTTACGATCTCCTCCCTAACTATTATTTTTAACTTTATTAGTTGAAATTTATATACCGAAAAGTCTATATTTAATTTATTATTAATTAAAGATAAATCTATATTTTATAATAGAGGAAATTATTGTTTATTCCTCATTATTTTCAAAAATTCCTAAAAATCCCCTCCAACTTTTGCACACTCCGGACAGCCCTTCCGTTATACTTTAAATTCCCTTTTACCCCCTATCGAGCACTTCAAGTGGGTCCATGTTATGAAATTTTATTTTTGCCCTTACAAATAGTGGGAAAAATACCTCCCAATCACATCATGTCCGATCTTTATGCATACAATTTTGCATTTTTTTTTTTTTTGCCTTCCTGCTTGTTTTTTGTCAAACAAGTTTGGAAGGCTCATTAAATCTTCTTCTTCTTCTTCTCCTCCTCATTTGGTTTGTTCAATTTGAGTTCTGCCGGTTTTCCGATAAGGTGAGAATTTCTTCGTTGCTCTCACTTTGATCATTTTGCAGGAGGGAGTAATAATTTATAAAAAATGCAGGGCTATTATGGAGAATTTTTGTGCTATTGCTAGATACAACGGGGAGGGACAAGTGCTAATGTTTACGGTGCTGACTTCTTGGGAATCAGTGTTAGTTAAGATATGTGATCGATGGGGTCTCGATATTTCCCGTGTCAGGGTGAAGTTTATCACACCCGATGGACATAAAATGGTTTGTCCAATAAAAAACGAGGTTGACTTCCAGTGCATGTATCACGTGTACTCTATCTTCAAATGCGTTGTAGTCGATCTTGTTGTTGAGACAGATGATGTGCCATCGTATCCTACTGAAAATGAATTCTTCTCGTTGTTAGGTTCTTCTCTTTTATGTTTATCTAGTTGTAGAAATTAATTATTGTTTAATTATCCCAGTTTCTGTTTAACTATATCAAATCTCCATTTAAAAATTGTCTTCTTTGCTTAAATTATTTTGTTTCTGTTTAAATATATGTTTTAACGTTTACATTTTATAGTTATCGTTTAAAAATTTTATGTTTCTGCTTAAAATCTTGATCGTTTTCGGTTAAACTAAAGTGTTGATAGGAATTCAAATTCTGGGAGCACTTCTGTTCCACCTCATGGCGACCCTGACGGTATGGCATGCCTTCCTTCCTCGTCAGATCAATCTGAAGTGTTGAACATTTCAAAACACACTTCGGAATTTTGCAATCAAATGGAATTTTGACTTCAAATTCCTAAAGAACAAAAAACACGGGGTGATTTGTGGAATGCGATGCTGATGGTTGTCAATGGAGCCTTCATGCATCAAAGGAATCTAATAAAAATACTTTCAAAATCAAGACAATGCACCCGTCACACACTTGCGGTGGTGGAATTGGATCGACGTCACATCCGAAAGCATAAAAAAAATGAGTAAGCGCATGAGTTATTCAGAAGCTCAAGGACCGACCCTTATACAAGGCCATCGACATTCAGAAGGACATGTTGCGGGAACATGGTGTCCACATTCCATACAAGTAAGCTTGGTTGGGAAAAGAGCATGCCCAAGTGGTTCTCGACGGCAGTGACATCTCCAGCTACGATTTGTTGCTTTGGTACATGGATAAGGTGGTTGAGACAAGCCCCGGCAGCATTGCGATCGTGGAAAGAGATGGTGAGCGTTTTAAACATGCATTCTTTTCTTTTAGTGCGTGTATCGTGGGATTAAAGAGGGCTTGCAGGCCGCTGCTATTTCTCGATGGTACCCACCTCCTTGGAAAGTATCGTGGTACTCTATTGGGTGCCATAGGCAAAGATAGAAACAATGGCTTTTTTCACGTCGCCTTCAGTATTGTTGACAATGAGACCGATGCCAATTGGTCGTGGTTCATTTCCAAGTTAGGTGTTGCTTTATACGATGAAGGAGATTATCAAGAGATAATTACGTTCGTGTCAGATAGGTCTAAGGGCCTTGTGAATGCCATTGCGAGAGTCTTCCCTTCTTCCCCACATGCATACTGCCTACGACATTTGAAGGCCAATTTTATGAAATCCAATGTCAGACTTGAGAAGACACTGAGGGAGGAGTGTTGGTCCATATACTTTCGTATTACATGGGCGTCCACGGCTAAAAAATTCGATGATACCGTGAATGAACTACATGTCACATCACTCGAAGCCTATCAGTGGTTGATTCATAAATCGGATATGTCGCATTGGTTGAATTATCTGTTCAGAGGTGAACGTTGGGATGAGATGTATTCAAATATCTCGGAGTTATTCAATACGTGGATCAAAGAAGCTTAGTAATTACCAGTAACAAAAATGGTCGACTCCATAATGTATTCGAATGTTGATTTTATTTAACGCTTAAGAATTATTCTTATCATTTAAACAGTTTTCCTTACTGTGTGAAAATCATTGTCTGTGTTTAACTATTTGGCTCTTCGATTAATTTCTTATCCTACTGTTTAAAACTATTTATTTCTGTTTAAACATCAGTGTCTTTGCTTAACCTTGTTTAAGTGTTCCTGTTCTACGTTGTTCATGTTCAAGTTGATGCGCATGTTATGCAACCCCCGTGAGCAAGCAAACAAATGGGAGACCTACTTATGCCTAGACATACATTCGAAGGTAGAGATACTTGTCTAGGAAACCCGAAATCTTCATGTTGGTCATTGTGTCTGATCATTATGAAGTGATTGACCAATGCAGCAATTATGTAGATCTTGCTAATAAAACTTGCTCATGTCACAAATGGCAAGTTTATGGTATCCCATGCAAACACGCTTGCGCTGCAATAATGCAGACAGACACCAACGTTCATCGATTTATTAGCGGCTACTTTACCGTCGATAATTACAAACTGGCATATTTGGAAGCTATATTCCCCATACCTGACAATCAGAAGACTACGAATGAAAATCATGAGCTGCATTTGTGACCGACTGTGACGAGAAGGCAACTTGGGCGTCCCAGACGAAAGAGAATCACGTCGTAAGTGTCCGAGGTCCGCGAGTTACATTGCAACCGCTGCCACGCATTCGATCAAAATCGTAGATCTTGTAATGAAACTGTCGTCGACTAGGCATTGTAAATGAACAAATATTTAAAAAGAAACAAACTTATTTGAGTGTCAACTTTTGATATTTAAACAGAGACATTGTCTATTAAATGTTTTACTTAAACTTTTTAAGAAACAAAAATGACATTGTAAATAAACAAAAAATTAAACATAAACTCTTAGTATTTAAACAGAGATAACAATATTTAAATAAAAGCAATGATATTTAAACAGAGAGACAATGTTATTTAAACAGAGAAACTTATAAATTAAACAGTGATAATGATATTTAAACAAAATCAAGTATATTTAAATGAGATACATTGTTATTTATATGGTAACTCTGTTTGACATAATTACATATTAATCTTTTTCCTCCCTGGTTGAGGAATCCCCTTTCTTAGTAATGTCGGCTACGTTCCCTTCCTTAAGTATGCGAGTAACATATTTTAAGCGCTAGTAAGGGATGTCTGCTTGCGGTAGCCGTAGCTTTTCACAGTTGAGTAGCTGCTCGATAAACCACATGACATAGATGGCGCAGTCGAGACTTCCTCGTTTCTGCCTTGGGGTGTCAATGTCGTGAACAAAGGGGTATGTTAGAGTCGCCGACTCGCCGAGGTCCATATCGACATAATAGTCAAATAGTCTCCGTTGTCGAGATTTAAAATTTGATGTTTAAATCCCGACTAAGATCACACTATTTATAAAACTCTAGTTGTCAAAGCACTTACCATCTCTCCGGCATCTCTCTCGTACTCTTCACTTTCGGCAGAAGTATAGTACATTTATTCTTGTATGTCATTATCAAGAACGACCAAATGGAAGTGGTCATTCATAACGATTGGTAGGATAACTATGTCAACATCATGCAAGTTACGCGTTGTATCTCCCATCATAGCGAGAGCCATGTCATTCGCGTCCTCCTGCTTAGATATGAATAGTGTCAGCGGTCGCGTGATGGAGGCGCGCTTCGTATATGGATATGGTACTTTCATAAGAAATTTCTGGATTATACAAATGAACGCGTCCATCACATCGTCTGTCACCATTTCCTTCATGTCTAGCAATGTGTATAGGCTGGCTCGTGTGGTGCTGACACAGTCATTCCTCTATAAGACAGTTCTGTGGTTAAACGGTAAAGATAAAGTTAAACGAAGACAAATTATTTAAGTGGTAACGCCAAAAGTTAAATGATAACTTAAATATTTAAATGGTAACTAACATATTTAAACGGTACCTAACAAAATTAATGATATCATATATATTTAAAGTATAACGGAAATACTTGATACTTACAAATCCATCATGCAATTCAGGTAGATCTTTAATAACTCCTGCACGAACACGTCGAGCTGCCCCAGTCCGGGGTATCTTTTCTTCTTCGGTCGAAAGTCCGTCCGCACTTTTTCATATTGTTGGTTGGGGAGGACTATAGTGTCGACCGCAGCACCGGTCATTGTTTTTTGGCAGAAGTTTCCTTACCCCGCATCAGCAGAATCTTTCGGTTCATTGGTAGGTGATGTTGTTGATGGTTGTGGGATAGTTTCTCCCTTCGATGCGGCGGTATCGTCCGCTTGTTCAACCGAGACAGGGATTTCGTTGATAATGTTGTCAAAGATCTTGTCAATTACGGGCATGACGACAGCATCAACCGGAGACACAATCTTTGCTGGTTCTTGTTGTTGGGGGATTGTGTCTGCCTTCAACACGGCACTGTCATCCGTTGGTTCCAAAAACATGGGGTTCTCTTTGGCCATCGCCGGTTCCATCAAGATGGAGATCTCTTTAGCCATCGTATCGACTACAGCTACTACTTCTTCCGGAGCAATTTCCATATACCCTGCCGTTGTAGACAGCAGATTAACCGCAGGTGGTGCTGCTATTATCTCATCACCGGCCGGTGGAAGGAGAGACATTAATGTTTCTCTTCTTTTGGCAATTCTCTTCAAATGTGTCCCTCTTCGAATGGTCGTCCAAACAACGTCGTCGTTATCAAAATCCGACGACATTCCATTCAAATCATCGACAATCGCCGGGGCTACCTAGGCTGCATCCGGGCTTTTCTGAGTGGCGTCCGTTTGTAAGGACGGCGCATTCGATTATGCCCGTCCTTCCAATACCTCCACCCGAGCAACAAGCCGAGGGAACTCGGTCATCAGTACGTACCTGCACCCCTGCAGCAGACGTGCGGTGACATCATCGCCAAAGGAAGCCATAGCTGTCGAGAGGGCTGTTCCGGTAGGAGGGGATGTTGCCATCGGGGGAGGGGGTGTTTCGACCGGGCGGGATAGGGCGGGGCTCCTCCGGCGACGAGGAATTCATGCGTGGGTTGGGCTGTTATTAGGTGAACAACGTCAAGGGCGCCTTGAAAAGGATGGCTTTTCATCCTGTCACTACAACAAATTTGTCAATTATTGACATATGTGATAATGTCATAAAATAATATATTTTTGTCACTAAAATTTTTTTGTGACGCTTTGTTGCCATCACCACATTTTGTCGCCTTTGCTCCGTCGCTAAAGGGTTAATGTGACGATTTACATGTTCGTCACACAATGATACCTTTTATGTGACAAAATTATCATATTTTACCTATTTTATAATCATTAATGACATGCATTTTTATCACTAAATGTTGTGTCAAATTGTCATAAAATGTTATGAATTGTCACTAAATATAAGGTAAAGTTTTATCATTTGTGACATTCCATTGATTTTCAAATAATAAATAACAAAAATATTTGTCACCCTTTCAAATAGAATAGCGTCATAAAAAGTGGTTAACGTTACTATATATTGTTAAAAAATATAATATTTATTGACAAAAGTCTATTTTCGTGATGATGAAAATGCGTCACTAATGAAAAATATGCCATAAATTAATTTTTTTGTAATGTCACAATTAATTGAATATTATATAATTTGTAATATTTTTATAATGTCACAATCAATCATGTTTTTATGATGTATTTGTAATTTGTGATATATTTTAGTGAATATTATTTAATAAATTATATAAATTATCAAAAAATTAATTTTTGATAATATATCATAAATAAAATTAAATCAATATTATTATTGCTAAAAGAAAAATAACACAATTATCATAATTTACAGTTAACCTTATGGATTAACAAATTTCAATTTCGTAAAATTTCAATAACATTAAAAACTTATAATTTTAAGTAAATCAAATCAAAATAGATAACTATTTTTCATGCAACTCTTGTCTTATTCGTGTTTATGGTGTTTTGTTGATGTAGAGCTTGCCTCATTAAAACCTGAAATAAATATTTTAAAATAATAAATATTAATTTATAAGAAGAGTAAATTAACAAAAGTAAAGTTCAAAATATAATTATATATACATATACATATATACTAATATGCATCCAAAAATTAATAATAAGCACAATAGATAGTCATAACAAAAATTAATTGATTAATGACAAACATTAACAATTTAAAGTGCTAATCAAAAACTATAGAAATTATAACAATAATTCTATTATAAAATAATGATAATTAAAAAATACATAAATTAATCAAAAAACACAAGAATCAATATTGTTAGCAACCCTTTGGAAAGAAAACTTTAATCTAATGATTGTAGCCGATGTCAATCTCTTTCCCATTCAAATATTCCCTTCTCCAACGGAACCATCATCACTACAAAAACCTATAAAATTAGAAGCGAATCAAGCAATTATAAAAAAATTATAAACTAAGTGCATTGGAACACTAATGTAAATACTTAAAGATTCATGAGATCTTTGATGAAGTAGGAACTTACACAAGCATTATAAAAAAAACAAATCAAGAACTAAAAAAAAGTTGAAGTGTGCCTTAAGATGGAGGCAACAATAAAATAAAAAATAGACGGTAGTATAGACATTGAGAAAGAGAAATATAATGTACCTTAGTAATGATGAGAGAGAAAGAAAGATTGAGAAAGAATGGAAATTGAGATAGAGATTTATATAGAATTTTGTTTTTAAATATAGAATTTTGTTTTTACATTTTTATAAACTTTAAACTAAATTTAGATAAATTAAAATTATTCAGAAATTTTTATAGGATATATCTTTTTATTGAATGAAAATCTGTTCAAAGTCTATAAAAAAACTAACATACTTTTATATTTTTTTAATTAAATTCGCAATAATTTTTTAAAAAAATTATTAACAAATTTAAACTAAATTTAGATAAATTAAAATTATTTAAAAAAATTTATAGGATTTATCTTTTTATTGAATGAAAATCTTTTCGAATTCTATATAAAAACTAACATATTTTTATATGTTTTTAATTAAATTCGCAATAATTTTTTTAAAAAAATATTAACAAATTTAAACCAATAAAACTTGAATGTTAAATTATCATTTAAATATATTTCGCAATAATTTTTTTAAAAAACTTATAACAAATTTAAAACAATGAAATTTTGAATTTTAAATTAATAATGTAGTTATAAAATTACTTCAATAATATAAAGGTATTTAATAATTTAGTCCTTATTAATAAAATAAATTATAATATATATGAAGGTGTTAATATAAAATATCTCTAATAAAATCTTTAAAAATAAAAAAATTCAAAAAGAGATAAAGAGAGTTATTTGAATAAAAAATAAATAATTTAAAATAAATCAATATGAAATTAAACTAATATTGGGATGCTAAAACCCTATCTTCACAATTTTTTTTGAAAATAAACAATGTATAAATTGATAAATATAGTTTAAAAAATTTATATTTTTAGGAAAAATATTTGCAAAAAAAAATTTTTTATCCCCTTGCCCCTAGGTATTAAATTGGTTTATATAACATGAAAAAATTTATATTCTTTTGCAAAAAATATATTGTTTTGCTTTCTCAAGTTTTTTTACTTGCAAAAGCTATTTATATTGTATAAAAATATATGATTTTAGAAAAATATTTGGAAAAGTCTATTATTTGCTTTTACATTCGACAAATTGGTAAGCATGATATTGAAAATTATATTTTATAAAAATATTTATAAAAGAAAATTGTTGTTTGGTTTATTAACATTTTGCGTGACCCACCTAAAAAAATTATTGTTATGTCCTTACTCATATCTATATCAATTTATATAAATAATTTTGTTATATTTTTCTCCTAAATTAATTGTAAAGCATAAAAAAATGTTTATGTCATTTAGCATTTTATCTTTCAATGGTATTTAGCATTTGACTACGAAGAAAATTATTAGTGAGAGATGATTAGTGTCATTAAATTTAGTAACAAATAGTGACATTATCCAATATCATCAAGTAATACGATATTTATTTGTAACAATATTATAATGTCATTATTACTTATATTTTGGTGACAAACCTATGTGTCACAAAAATAAATTAAGATACATAAAAAAATTCAAATTGTCATTGATAATATATGTTAATATTAGTAACATTATTTAAATTTAGTTTAAAAAAAAAATTTAAAATTTGTCACGAAAAAATATTATATTAATGACTTACTATATTTGTCACTTAATATTTAAACCGTCACTAAAAGTACGAGTGCATTTAGAGCTAATCTTTTTGTGACAATATCATGTGACAATTTAAAGTATTGTCACATAAAATCATCAAACAAGCAAAATGAGTGACTAAATAATGGTTTCGTCACATTATGTATTTTTTTGTGACATAAAACCAATATGTCAAAATTAAAATTGTCACTAATCATCAATTTTGTTGTAGTGTGTCTTCGCGCCAGTGGTTCGGGAGCAATAGCATCCTCCCGGCGGATGGCCCGAACGAAGATTTCTTCATTTGCATTCGCCGTGACCAGCTTAGGAAACTAACATAGTTAAACATCATAATGTCAGTGAAAACATTCAATTTAACAATCACAAATATTTTTAAACAGTTCAATCAAATATTTAAACAGTTTACATATGTTTTTAAACGATATACAAAATAGTTAAACATAGAAATGCTAGGTTAAACACTAAATCACATTATTTAAATAGAAGCATTTGATATTTAAACAGAGACTCATAATTTATTACCTCCTTTCCTTCGAGCGATGACAATATGTCTTCTATCGTCACTTGCTTCCGGTAACTAGTTTCACTGTAGCACAACATCCTTGCGGTCTTGCCAAATCGCACTTTTTTTCTGGTACCGATCAGCTCGTAAAACCAGATGTTCTGTGCGACCGAGCAACCTTTGACGTACCCAGTGTTCTTCTTTCTGGCGCATCTCGCTTGCACTCTAGCGGCTGCTTGTGGGACATCCTCCATCAGCCAATTGTGTGTCGCTTGCACCCATGCATATCGTCCCATGGCAGGTAGGTAATCAACATAGTCAACTATCCAGTTTAGAACTGAGCAGGACGTGTTTGGGAAGATGATTGTATGCATGAGGTACACCATCAAGAGTCTAACAAAATTTTCTTCTTCTCCCCTCTGCTAAACAAGCTCCTCAAGTATTCTCTTGATGGAGTCTCTGTGTCTCTCGTTGGTTTTGGAAAAATATCTATCTTCAAAAGCGGAGCGTGCTTTCTTCTCTTTCTGAAATACGACTACATCTCCATCGCAACACAGTCAAAGAACGAGAACCACATCTTTGGGCCTGAAACTTACCAAGCTTTCCTCAATCTTGAATTTGTTGGTGCGGCCATCATATCTCTCTGTAGCAAAGAATCAAGGAGGGCCCTCTCTTGGAACACAGTTTCAACCTCAATGAATGTTGCAAATGATGTCCTCCAGATTATCTCCCAGTGTCGTCCACTCATGTGAACTTTCAACTCAACCACAGTCTCCACAACTGTTATCAAGTAGCTTCGCCCATTAACTAAGTTGACAGCCATAATCACAATCCTGTGGTAATAACCATAATTTAAACAGTATTCAGATAAATTTAAGCGAAAAGTAAAGTTTTTTAAATGGTAACCTAAATTCTTAAACAGAAAGATAAATATTTAAACAGAAACAACAACTCTTAAACAGAAACATCAAATGTTTAAATAAAATCTCATTACTTAAATGGAAACCTCATTTTTAAAACTACAACCATATCAACGTAAAGGGGAAACCTACATTGTAAACATTACACAGCATAACAATAAAAAAATATCTTTCGATCGTGTACAAAACCCTAAACGAAAATGAAAACCAAAACAAAACCCTAGCCGATAAATCTCCCTGTAGACTTCAATATCATTCAATAAAAACAAAACTACAAAACAAAACTGAAAAATCTCTTTTTCTAACAAAATCGTTTATAAAAAAAAAAATCATAAACACAACTTCTTCAATGGCGTCCACCTCAGCTCAATACCTTACACTGCAAACTGATGAAATGTCAAATACTTGAGCGGGAATTCTTCTTTGAGACAATGGTGGATAGCGAAGAAGAACTTCCAAACAAGGATGCCCAGGCAAAGACGACTTTGGAAATGGAAAAACTAAAGAGACGAAGAGAAAAAAAAAAGTATAATCGGCGGCAGAAATGGTTGTCTCTAGGGATTACTCAAAACAATAACCCCCCACTCCCTCTCAAAACCGAACACAAGATTGCACTACCACAACTTCAAATGCAAGGGGCAATTTCGTCCATAAAATTTAAAAGTAACTCTGTTACAGCCGGTTACAACTTTTGGAGATTTGAAAATCATTGACTTTAAAAGGAAGGTGTTTTTAGGGATTACCAAATTAAAGGGGTGTTTTTGGCAATATTTCAAAGTTAGGAGATTTTTTTGGCAATTTCCAGTTTATAATATTATAATTAGTTTTTAATATGTATGAATGTTTTAATTCTCCAAACAGTCCTCAAGATTTTCAGATTTGTAAAACATATCTATCTGTTCAATAATTTTTTTTTCAATTTTAAATCATATAAAATTAAAAGTTTATCACTTAACAAACCCATTTTTGAGTTGAGAAAATGTTGCGCAAGCGCGAGCTTGCCCCGAGTGCCTAGACAAGAACTACTTTGCAAATGGTGCTCTCTTCTTTATTGGTCAGATTTAGCTAGTTTTTTTTATCACTATATAGGATTATTAGATATAATTTAAATTTCATATATTTATATATCAAGTTTATGCGTAAGAAAAGAAAAAGCATAAGCTAATAAAATTAAAGGTCAAAATTTATGAATTTAAATTTATATTTATTAAGCTATCCGGAGTCAAACAATTAATTACTAGATCAAAAATTAGTTTGAATGCACATTTATGTACATATATTAATTAAGCAACTATCTCTTTAATCTTATGATAATGTAATGTAAATTATTTAATGTATAAAAATAAAAAGATTGGCATAATAAACTAGCTAGGTATGTATCCTTCTCTTATTTTTATGTAAATTAATATTTTGAATAATTGTTGGTTGGTTGGTAATTGATGAACATAATTGGTATTGCTATGAGAAAATGGTGGCAGAGCTTATAACATTAGACATGACTGGCAAAAGAGAGTTAGATTTAATAGTGGTGGTACCTTCGGTGACAGTGGGACCAATATTACAATCTACAATGAATGCAAGTTGCTTTAGTGTTCTCACCTACAAGAGAGGGACTATATATACCCTAATATAGTGATGGCCTTAGTTGATGTTAAAGATGTTGCTCGAGCTCAAATGCTTGTTTACAAAAACAATCATGCTTCCGGCCAATACTTTTGCATAGCATCGGTAGTTAACCGAATTGAGTTTGTTGAAATGCTTTCAGAGATGTTTCAAGAGTATCCCATCGATACCCGTGAGTCATTTAATTTTAAAATACTATCATAAATTTTTTTTTAAATTTACAAAATACAGAAAAATTGGATAGTAATAATATTTTTATAAATTGACCATCAACATATTAATTTTGATATGTACTTTCCCAAGGACGAAAAAAATTGATATATATATTTAACTAATTTTATGTTGTGTTTAGATGCATGGATTAACAAACGTAAAAGTTAAATCTATTAAAGGCCATTATAACAAACCTAAAAGCCTATGTCTATGAAGAAATATTTTAACAAATTAATACTTTAACAAAGGCAAATTTTCAAACCAAAAACTACAAGAACTTGGACTAGAGTATACTCCAACAAAAAAAAGCCTATTCGAAACAGTGAAGAGCTTGAAAGAGAAGGGCCACCGGCCAGCATGTTCCCTCAAGCACCCCCTAGGCCAGAGAAAGGATTTCATCCTTATGTATTTTTTACTGAAAAAAATCAAGGAATGCTAGAATTCAGCACCCTATCAATTGACATAGATAGATGAACGTAGCAACTAGTCATGAAGACGACGAGAGCTATGGGTCCCACTCCCACGAGTCTCATCTTTTGTTTTGGCTTTTTAACATTATATATATATATATATATATTTATATTTTTTAATAAACTAGTACATATGATTTAAAAAATATACTTTTTATAAAAATATTTCCAAAAAATCTATTATTTCACCCTTTTATTTTGACAAATTTATTCATGTTGTATTAAAAAATATATATATTTTTAATTTTTTATATAAATTAGTACATAATATATAATATTATATTTTTTAAAAAATATTTATTAAAATTTATTGTTTAATCTTTCGGAATGGATACCCTTAAAAAATACTGCTAGTTCCATCCTTCTTTTTCTATTTAAACACTTAAGAGATATTGAGCTTAAAGATCAAAAAAAGCAGATCTACAACGAGAAAAAAAAAAAATGAGGGGAATCAAAAGGTTGAAAAACTCTTGCTAATTTATAGATTTATTTATTTATTGGATTTTGAACAGAATTGTGGGGCATTCATCTATTTGTTAATGAATGTTGAGCTATGTTTGATTATAATTAACAAAGAAGATTGAAATGTAATAAAATTTTCTTTGATTTGTTTATATATATATGGGTTATATATATATAAGAAAATTTGGGTTAAACTTTATTCCACAAATTTCGAATTTAATATATTTTGTAATTTCTTTTTTTCATATTATATTTTAAATTATTAAAATAAGATATAATTTGATTAAATATATTTTAAATTTAGAAAACTTTGTTTTGAGATAATTTATATTCTTAGGTCGAATTATATGTCGTTCAATCCACCTATAAATATTTTTTTTTCAAAACTTTTTTAAAGCAATGGTGACATATGATAGAAAAATTTAATTTTTTTTTAAAATTTGAAGCCAGCACCATTTTTTTTATATATAAATTGGTGGCAAACTTTTTTATTTTTTTGTATTGCGCTTATGAGATTTCGAATTTGAGACTCTCAAACACAAGTAGAAAACCATTAGATTATACCTTGATTTTTTGCACCCTTTATTCTTGATTCTAATTCTGCCACTAATCATTCTCTATATTACAGACTTGGCCAATGCATCCGAGTGGATGCAACACGGCAACACTTCATAATCCATCTCCATATCACATCCAGACTAGCCCAACGCATCAAAGTCAGAAACAAGAGGGTTGCAGCAACATTCGATAATCCATCTCCATATCACATCCACACTTGACCAACCCATCTGCACAAACGTCAATAATAGAAACACGAGTTGGACCGTCGGTGCAAGTCAGTCAAGTTGAGAGCAATTTCGTAAATTTATATAGATTTGAATTTAAAAATAAATAATTTAATAAGTAAAGCCTTTTAAAGATATAAGCATTTTGAAAGAATTTTTATAAAATTGGAAAAACGGGAGAGATTTCCTATTAATTTTTTTCATTTCTTTTCAAAATAATTTGTTTAATAAAATAATAAAATACAACATTGGGAGTGCTATACACCAATTTTTTGAGTCATTTTTTTGACAAAGTCGACAAGCAACAAAGTAAATGATAAATAAAATGTACGGAAGTGCACCAGTTACGCTGACTTAATTGACCTCCTAAGGATAACCACCTGGCACCACTTTGTTCTTTTATATATATATATATAAATTAGCGACAAGTTTTTTTATTTTTTTGCATTGGGTTTATGAGATTTTGAACTCGAGACTCTCAAACATAAATAACTAGAAAACCACTAGGTTATACCTTAGTTCTTTGCACACCTTATTCTTAATTATGATTCCGCCACTAATCCTTCTTGATATTACATCCAGACTTGGCCAAAGCATCCTAGTGGATGCAACACGGCAACACTTCATAATCCATCTCCATATCACATCCATTAGAGACAAGCTTTTTTATTTTTTTGCAGATTTCAAACTCAAAACTCTCAAACACACAAGTAACTAGAAAACCACTAGGTTGCACTTTAGTTCCTTGCACACCTTATTCTAAATTATGATTCTGCCACTAATCCTTCTCCATATTACATCAAGACTTGGCCAAAGCATCCTAGTGGATGCAACACGACAACACTTCATAACCCATCTCCATATCACATCCAGACCAGCCCAACGCATCAAAGTCAGAAACACTAGGGTTGCAGCAACAATATTCGATAATCCATCTCCATATCACATCCACACTTGACCAACCCATCTGCACAAACGTCAATAATAGAAGCACGAGTTGGACCGTCGGTGCAAGTCAGTCAAGTTGGGAGCAATTTGGTAAATTTATATATATAGATTTGAATTTAAAAATAAATAATTTAATAAGTAAAGCCTTTTAAAGATATAAGCATTTTGAAAGAATTTTTATAAAATTGGAAAAATGAGAGAGATTTCCTATTAATTTTTTCATTTCTTTTCAAAATATTTTTTTTAATTAAATAATAAAATACAACCTTAGGAGGGTCATCCACCAATTTTTTTCTATCATTTTTTTTACAAAGTCAACAAGCAACAAAGCAAATGATAATTAAAGACTACGGAAGTGGACAAACGAGAGAGATTTCCTATTAATTTTTTCATTTATTTTCAAAATATTTTTTTTAATAAAATAATAACATACAACCTTAGGATGGTCATCCACCAATTTTTTTCAGTCATTTTTTTTTTTTGACAAAGTCGACAAACAACAAACCAAATGATAATTAAAGGCTACGAAAGTGGAAAAATGGGAGAGATTTCCTATTAATTTTTTTCGTTTCTCTTCAAAATAATTTTTTTAATAAAATAATAAAATACAACCCTAGGATGGCCATCCACCAATTTTTTCAGTCATTTTTTTTTTTCACAAAGTCGACAAGCAACAAACCAAATGATAATTAAAGGCTACGGATACCAAATGATAATTAAAGGCTACGGAAGTGCACAACCCCTTTTAATGCAACTTAGAGGAAAAAAAGAAGTACTCGAGATCTCTTAATCACAAGCACCAGTGGTTATCAATGGGTTAGCCCACAATTCTTTCTTTTCAATCATTCATCACTATAACATAAGAAAAAAATTGAAAATTCTCTATATACTCTTATAATTAATATAAATGTATATATCTTATAAATCTCAAATTTTTTGTATATTTCAATAGTTAAGATTAAGTAAGAGTTGAGAGAAAATGACATTTTTGGGTTTGCATATATATAAGAATTATATAAGAAAACATAGATTTTCATTCTAACTATATAATTAAATTAACCCGTGTTTAATTTCTTTTAATAAAATAGATAAATCAAGTCAGGGTTGTGCATAAGCCATAAGTTAATATCTCAATTCATTTGTGTTTTTATCCAACGTGAATAGAGTCGAACTCGTTTTCTTAGCAAAGACATGAACACCGTTTATAGGGATGTGGTGGCAATAGAAATTTGGCTGATGTTCAAATGTTTAACTAACTTTACGACCATGAAAATATGTTAAAAAATAATAATAATTTAAAATATTTGGGAAAATTACAAAAAAAAACTTGTGGTTTCCCAGTTTGGCAAAAAAAAAATTGAGGTTTGTTTTTTTTTGTTTTTAAGCTATGTGATTTTCCCGGCTAGCAAAAAAAAAACCATTAATAAGCCCTTAATGGTGTTTAACTCAAAAGCACAAAATGAACCATTTATTATAAAAAAAAAAAGAGACGTGGCATAGAAAAGTATGATTTTCAACATGATTTTGTTTGGTTTTGGAATTTAAGCTTTTTTTTTTTGTTTATTGGATTTTTGGGATAGATTAATAGATTTTAAAATATTTTTTATGCCGAATGAGATGATTTTTAAATAAATTGACCATTTTGCCACTGCGAGTTAACACCGTTAAGGCTTATTAACGATTTTTCCCTTTTTGCTAGCTGGAAAAACCACATAATTTAAAAACGAAAAAAACAAACCTATATATTTTTTTGTAAAACTGAAAAACCACAATGTTTTTTTCTTTTTACAATTTTCCTATATATTTTTTTGTTATTCTCCCTAATTTATCATTTTTTTTTATTTCACATCAAATAACAATTAACCACCTTGGAGCACCATGTTAACAATGAAAGTTATCCAATTGAGCACTTCATAAAATGCCCCACCCGTCCAGTGAGTTCTCACCCCTCCTCCTCAATCCTCCTTTTTAATAACAAAGATGGCCACCATCTCTCACATCCGCAAGAACGGAGATGCAATTCCGGTGGCCGCCGGTCATGATCTCCGACGACAGACAGTGTGTGTGACTGGTGCTGGCGGGTTCATCGGGTCATGGCTTGTGAAACTTCTACTTCTCAAGGGATACAATGTTAGAGGGACAGTCCGGAACATAGGTTATAGTCTCTTCCTTTTTATTATTATATTAAGTTTTTGACTGAAAAGTATCATGAACTAAAAGATAGTTTTGCCATGACCAAATAACTGAAAAGTATCATGAACGTCTAAAAGATAGTTTTGCCATATATATAATAATATAATTTAATAATTATTCTAGAGGATCCAAAGAACTTGCATTTGAAAGGATTGGAAGGAGCTGAGGAAAGACTGACATTGTACAAAGCCGATGTGTTGGACTATGAAAGCGTTTGTTTGGCGTTCGACTGCTGTGATGGAGTCTTTCATGTTGCTTCTCCGGTGACCAATGACCCGGCAAGTGTTTTATAAGTTTTGTGTAATGCTGTTGTTGTACTTTGAAATGCATATAATTAAATTTGAGTTTCTTTTGGTTTTGTGTGGGTGCAGGAGAAGGTGAAAGATGCCGTGGAAGGCACAATGAACGCAGTTAGTGCGGCTGTGAAAGCCGGTGTAGGTCGGTTTGTCTTCACTTCTTCAATAGGAGCTGTTCACATGAACCCTAACAGAAGCTCGGACGCCGTCTTGGATGAAAATTGCTGGAGTGATCTTGATTACTGCAAGAAAACAGACGTTTGTTTCTTTCTGTTAACACTAATGTTTTCTTTTATTTTAGTTTAATTAACCTCATTTTCTTTTAGTGATTCTGACATTCTGTTAGCAATTTAGTTGATAGACTCCACACAATTTATTTTATATAGTGTGCACGCAAAATTAGAGATAAATAATTGAAGACATATAATTAGCTAAGTCAATAATTGTTTGGTCTTCTATATAAGGTGTTCATTCAGTTAAGATGACAAGTTTGAATCGCATCTTAGGCAAATGGAAGACACAAGCAGTTATTGTCAAGCTCAACTCTTCACATGTGATAATTTTTTTTTTTTTTACACTAGGCCACAAATACCCCTATTTAAAATTTGAGTTAGGAATGTAGCAATCGTTGGTCACATGTGATAATTTTTGACATATAACTTATCCATATTTATAATTATAAATTTAAAAAGACTAAGGTGGTAAAAACTACTTTGTAAATGGTACTCTCTTCTTTATTGATCAGATTTAGCTAGGGTTTTTTTTATTTTTTTATTCACTGATTCACTAAATAGGATTATTATTAAATATAAATTAAACTTCATATATTTATCAAGTTTATATATATACATAACGGAAAACAAACATAAACTAATAAATAAAAGGTCAAAGTTTATAAATTTATATCTATATTTATTAAGCTATCCGGAGTCAAACAATTATTTACTAGATCAAAAATTAGTTTGAATATATATGTATGTACAAATATATTACGCAACTATCTCTTTATTCTTATGATAATGTAATCGAAATTATTTACTGTATAGAAATAAAAAGGTTAGCATAATAAACTTGATAGATATGTATCCTTCTCTTATTTTTATGTAAATTAATATATTAAATAATTGTTGTTTGGTTGGTAACTGATGAACAGAATTGGTATTGCTATGGAAAAATGGTGGCAGAGCTTAATGCAGTAGACATAGCCAACAAAAGAGGGTTAGATTTAGTAGTGGTGGTACCTCCACCAACAGTAGGACCAATGTTGCAATCCACATTGAATGCAAGTTGCTTTAGGGTTCTCACCTACATGAGAGGGGCCAAAAAGGCATACCCTAATGCAGTCTGGGGCTTAGTTGATGTTAGAGACGTTGCTCAAGCTCACATACTTGTTTATGAAAACCCTAATGCTTATGGCCGATACTTTTGCATCGCGACGGTAGTTCACCGAGCTACGTTTGTTGGAATGCTTTCAGAGTTGTTTCCGGAGTATCCCATCACTACTGAGTGAGTCATAATTTTAAAATATTATAATAAGATATTTTTTAATTTACAAAATACATAAAATTAATAGTAAAAATATGTATATAAATTGACCATCAATAACAAAAATGTAGTAATTTCGATATGTACTTTCCCAAGGATGAAAAAAATTGATATATATTTAAGGTATAATTCCCTAAACAGTCCCTATACTTTTCAAACTTACCTTTTTAGTCCTTTTACTTTGAACTATAACCTTTTAATTTAGCCATGTCAATTTCTCTAAACCCTAAACCATAATAAAAAAAAAAAAAGGACTGACATGGCTCATTTAAACATAGTAGAGGGACTAAAAGGTTATAATTTAAAGTGAGAGACTAAAAGAGTAAGTTTGAAAAAGTATAGAGACTATTTAGAGAATTATACCTATATTTAACTAATTTTATATTGTGTTAGATGCATGGATTTACAAACTTAAAAGTTAAATCTATTAAAGCCATTTCAACAAACTTAAAAGACTAGGTCTATAAGAAAAATTTTAACAAATACTTGAACAAACGTAAAGGCAAAATGTATCTATCATTAGATGATGTTGTACTTGTTGATTATGTTTAAATTCTTAATCAATACATTGATCTTGGCTTCTTTTCAGGTGTGAAGATAAGATAAACCCAAGGGTTAAGCCTTACAAATTTTCAAACCAAAGACTCCAAGAACTTGGACTAGAGTATACTCTAATAAAGGAAAGCCTGTATGAAACAGTGAAGAGCTTGAAACAGAAGGGCCACCTCCCTCCTGCTCGGATGTGCCAAATGCCACCAAAAATTACCCCTTCTATGTGAAAACATATTTTCCATCCAGTGTTATTTATATGTCTTTTTAATTTGTACTCGAATATACTCCAATAAAGAAAAGCCTATATGAAACAGTGAAGAGCTTGAAAAAGAAGGGCCATCTCCCTCCTACCTACATGTGCCAAATGCCACCAAAAATTACCGATTCTATCTGAAAACATGTACTCCCTATGGTGTTATCTATATGTCTTTTTAATTTGTAGTAGAGTATACTCCAATAAAGAAAAGTCTATATGAAACAGTGAATAGATTGAAAGAGAAGGGCCACCTCCCTCTCGCCCACATGTGCCAAATGCCACACAAAATTACCGCTTCTATCTGAAAACATGTACTCCCTCCAGTGTTATTTATATGTTTTTTAATTTGTACTAGAGTATACTCCAATAAAGAAAAGCCAATATGAAATAGTGAAGAGCTTGAAACAGAAGAACTACCTCCCTCCTGCCCACATGTTTCAAATGCCACCAAAAATTACCATTTTTATCTGAAAACATATACTTCCTCAAGTGTTATTTATATGTTTTTTTAATTTTTTGTATATATCTAAACGTTATTTATATGTTTATATTTTTTTAGAAGTTTTTTTATATATCTGTTTAAAAAATCTATAAAGTATTAAATATTTTTTTAAAATTTATCTTTAATACCTAATGCACTTATATATATATATATATATATATATATATATATTAATTAAAAGAAACAACAAGTGAGCAACAACTAGCTATAACATGTAGGAAAAGCTAAACCCATCTCATTCGCTGAGCAACAAAGTGAGAAACGCTGGTGGTTGCTACAACACTTCATAATCCATCTCTGATGAGTGTACAACATTCATATATTATAATCATTTTGTACACTCATTAAGCATGAATTACAGTTATATTATGGAATTCGATGCTAAATATAGTGTGTTTCACATTCTTAGGCTTAAGGGAGCATTTCAAGATGAGAGAGAGAGAGAGAGAGAGAGAAAGAGAGAGAGAGCCAAAAAAAGCATTTCAGACCTTAAACGATGAAGTTGAAGCTCTCTCGGCATCATTTCAATAAGGAAAAGGCAAAATAGGTGGCTTACTGGTAGCTTACGGCCAACCTTACAGCCTAAGTAGATTCCAAAGAACCTTGTGGACATGCTTATGCCTGTAAGGGGGGATTCAGAGCCAAATCAGAGAACTTTACAGGCAAGGCTTATAGCTGTAAGGACCATCTAGAGGAGTTTACGACCATAGCATACACCCGTAAGGCCAATCGTAAGAAGCAACACAATGAAGTTTACGGTCCAGTACTTAGGGTCGTAAGCTAGATCATAATACATATAGAAGACCTTACGGACGTGACTTATGGCCGTAATTGGTCCCGTAAAACTCATGACTATCTTCTCCAGCTCCCTATTTTGCCACATCCTTATGCTCGTAAGAAACCGTAAGTAGTCAGGTATAAATAGATCTAATGAGGATGTTTAGGGGATTGAACATTTTTCTTTTTAGCGTTTTTTGGAGGTTTAGTTAAAGAAGATAAGAGATGAATCTCCAGCACTTAAGTGGCAATTTCAAGGGGGATTCGGATCAACATTTAAGGGGATTGAATATCATAGCTGTCAAGTTCACCTTGGCGGTGTGCGTGGAAGCTTTCCTATGGTTTCTCCGGTGATTCTTCATCGGCACGATTGAGAAGGGGGTTTTCATGGCTTTCATATTTTCTCCTAGTATTTGTATCTTGGAAGCTTTCCCTCCATTAATAGAGTGCTAATTTGTAGATATTTAGGCATAGTTGAACTCTAGGGTTTATACTTCTGACATTGGTTGTTAGATCTTTGATGTTCTAATTGTTTTTTTAATTGCAACCATTTATATTTGAATCTAATTGTATGTTTGAATGCTTGGTTGCTAACAAGGCAAAAGCCCTAGCTATCATGTTTGATGTACTATGTGACGGGAAGAAATTCCCATCTAGCATAGACATACCACAATTCAAAAGGATAGTGAGTACACCTCTGGTTATGGTACTTTGGAGACTTTGTCTCCCGTAATCCTTCCGAGTAAGTTAGTGATTATCTTTGTACTCTTTGCAATCATGTGGAATGGATATTAGGAGAAATCTCATTTCTGCTTTGTATTCGGATTAGGGATAATCTCTCTCTAGGGGAGATTATCTACTTAAGAGATTATGATTAACTCACAGTTAGATTTTATAGAGTGTTAATGCGATTGTGTGGATGCCCGTATCAACTCTACACCTATTTAATTACTTTTCTCCTGAGAAATCAGGGTTAAGTATAATTCTGGAAACCTCTCAGTTCAAATAGGATTACAAGCATAAACAACATTTGTCCTACACTTTATAACCCTAGAGGGATGCTATACCCGGACATCGCTTCTTCCCTTGATTTCTCTCTAGTTTCATTTCCGTATTTCTTGTTTTTGTTCTCTTGTTTTCACACATACATTATTTTATCACTTAGGCTATTTTTCAAAATTATGGCTATTACTAGTATTCACTTTCTTCCCTATGGATCGACACTCTACTTTACGCACACTATTATTACAATTGCATTCCTATCATCTTTTCAACAATTACTTGTCCCCTCTTCTTTTAATTTTATTTTATTTTATTTACCACTCCTTAAAACAACTTTGTGATGTTTTAATTTGGATTAATAAAGATTTTAAATAAATAAAGTGGCAAAAAATCATTTCTAAACCAAATTTGAATGTTTATGAATTCAGGATAGTTATTTGAAATTTATGAAAAAAAATTATTTGCTATCTCATGCCCTTTTTTTTTGGAAAGAAAAACTAATTGAAATGAAAGGTTTTATCAAACAGCAAGGATGTGGGGCAACAATGTAATCAAAAAACATTGAGTATCTTTTCCATCTTTTCTTGAAAAATAAGTGAAGTATTCATTGCAAATTGGACTTCATTTTATACGTGGTAATTCCAACAAAATTTCTTAATTAAGTAAAGAATTAGGACAAATCAGGCTTCTAGGAAAATATGGAGAGAGAATTTGATATATAATGTCACTCTTTTTTCATGGAATAACAAATAATATTTGAAAAAATTAAGGAGTAACAATTTATAATGTTATTATTGAAGGGGGTAGCCAATAAAAACTTAGCTAACTTTTTGTGATCCATTACAAGCTAAGAGTCATTTCTCTTTCCACCTTAATCTAATATAAATATATAATTACTAACCCGTATGGCCAAGATATTGAATTACATAAAAATATTAAAATCCAAGATAGTAAATAGCTCAACAGAGACAGCAAATTTAACTTAAAAAATCCAAAATTTTCACCCTTCACTATGTTACAACATAAATTTGAATGCAAATACATCAGTCATATTGACCCTCTCCCTGACTTTAAAGTCATTAACAGAAGAAATCACTTACATTACAAGCCTGGCAAAACAATGCCTCAAAAAATTGCAACACCAAAAGAACCATTCCGGGAAAACACTAATAGCTCCAAAAGGTGTACACTGATGAGAGATTATTGATGCTTGACTCCTAGTCATAGAACTCAATCTATGTACTTTGAATTTACAGCAGCCAACAGAGCTGCTCCGATGCCTGAACCATCCTTTGTATGCTCGATTATCACATTTTTCGACAACTCTGGTCCAAGTAATTCATTGACAGCACTTTTCATATGGTTCCTGTACTGGGGATAATTTTCGTATAGTCCACCGTCCATCGCGACTACTAACCTTTTTCCGAAGACAAGGCCTCTGGAGTCCTGGTCAAGCTTTTGTAGAATGCCTACTATGCCAGCTCCTGCCAACCTTCCACCACGTTTTACTATTGTATCTGTGACATCCATAGTGATCTTCCTCGCTTCCAAGGTTGAGCTTGTTGTCTATTATACCATTGAAGGTTTATAAGCAATGGTAATATGGTAAACAAAAGGATCTAATTCTAATTTTGAGATTGCACTTACACCAATTGTGGCATTTAATATCTTCCCAATTTCAGAAAGGTCTTCTGACTCATCCTGATGCATAGCACAAAGATCAGGGGTCCTGTACATGGAGTTGAGTCAAATTCATTAAGAGGCAATCCACTGAAATAAGGAATATAAAACTCCTTGATAAACTAATTCTTGATACCTTATTGATTGAAAAATACAAGGAAAAACACAAGGCTTATGCTATATTTTTAAGTGGAGCAAACATTTAATAAATTGGAAGTAGCAACAAAAAACACAAGGTACATTAATGCACTAACCAAGTTCAACCTTCAGGAGATGCTTTTAAATGCTTTTCAATCAAACTAACAGAAATTGTGTCATCAAAAGATCATTTCCGAAACAAAAGCAATAGATGGTGGTGTCCAGAGTTTCTCTGAAAGAGAAGATTGATTATATTCAAATCTATTGCACTCACAAATCCTTTAATAATAATATTCATGAAATATTTTACTCCTCGTCGGTATTTAAGAAAAAGTTGACATGGTTTCTCCTATTATGTGGTTAATTTTTGACAGGAGGCTTAATTTAAGATTTCAGTTGGATTGAGTTACTTGTTTTCAATAAAAAAAAAGTAGAGCCCATATTAAAACATCACAGAAAAAACTCAAGAGGATGGAACTAACCTCAGCACAAAAGGAGTAGAGAGCTTTTCAGGAAGATACTTCCCAAAAAGATCAGCGAACTTAGACATCTTAAGTAACACTCTTCTGACTATCTCACCCAAGTACATGCCAGCAATTGTCTTCTCAAATATCTGTCTCATAGAAGAAAGCAAGAAGCTAACTTGGTGATAATTTAATAATTGTCATATAGCTATGGAAAACTCAACTCAGAACATGCGTGCGCACAAGCACATGAATGCGCATAGGCACACCTACACACACAAAAAATAAAAATAAAAATGGAAATTCTTTATCCTGAATGCAAAGAGGCACCTGCTCTCCAGGGTTTATGCTTTCATTGTCCATATCATTATCAAACTCAGTCAAAGGAAAACCAGACGAGAATGCCCCCCACTCAGTATTGATAATCTGCAGTAGAAATATATTGATTTAACTGAAGGTTGCAATCAACAGTGACAACAAATGCATCACATTTTTCTATTCAGTTGCATTTCTTTGGAAAAATATTAGTTGCTTTTAAGTAATAAATTGAATAAGAAGCTCAAAAAGCCAAATAATGCTAATAGCAATAATGATAAAACAAACCGTTCTCCCACAGCCAGATGCTGGACTCAACAATTTAGGGATAGCATCAATCTGCTCTATGTAGCAGGCATTAGTACCAGTGCCCAATATCACAGCCACCATCACATCATCATCCCAGTAGCGTGCTCCAGCCAAGGTTCCCACAGCGTCATTGACCTGCATAAGAATCACAAATTGTCTTTATGCTGCTTTCATAGGTTGACATGTAAAAAGGCACTATAGACTAATTATATAAATATCATAATAATGAACCTTGTTCGGAAAAACATACCAAGGCAGATACTCGCATATCTAGACCCTTTCTTTCCATTGCTTCATTTAAGCAAGCTACAACATCTTTTCCTGCCTGTCCAGACAACTATCAAATCAATAAAATCCATACAGAACAATTTCACGGTACCATGTTTTATGCAACAATTTAATTTATTGCAAGGTAAACCAGCATAAACAAGGTGACATATCCAAAGCTTTTTCAGTGAACAAGGCATGGCAACTGGCATCACAATCTCACAACCATGAAGGTTAAGACTCAAAAGCACAATTTTTTCTATTTTAACTTCCATTCGGTAATGTGAAAAATGTGTATTCCTCAGGGTTTCTTATAAATTAAATAACCACCAACCAGAAATTTGCGAATACTTCCAACAACTCAACAGTGCAACCAGGAACCTTAGAAATCTCACCACGCAATGCAGCAGTGTGAAATCATTAAATAGATACTCGGTACTAACCGTTCCAGAGACTGCAAAACCCTTTGTCCACTTTATTAAGATGCCTGAATCAATAGAAGTCTGATTTACAGGAAATGAGAATGTAAAGCCAATTTCTCTCTTTCTTCCGGGAGGTAAATAAAATCTTTCGCTCTCCTTCTCCACAAAACTCGCAAGGCCAGAAGCAATGAAATCAAATAACTCCTGCATACAAATAGCCACACAGTTAAAACAACTAGTTGCATTCTTGGATCAAGTAAAGAGCACAGCTGGTGTGAGAGAAACTAACCTCACTGGTACCAAACATAAGTTCTTGTGGAATTGAAACCTGTTCAAATTCTGTGTCAATTACACGGTTGTCCTTTCCTCCTAACTGCACTCTCAACACTCTGAAGTTTGTCCCACCCAGATCCAATGCATAAAAGAGTCCCTTTTCGCTTCTGTCAAAATTTAGCAAACACATTGCTTTCATGGACAAATATTGACAAAAATTAGTAGTGAAACACTACTGAACATCCATCATGAAGTCTATCTAAGTAGAAAAAATGGTAACTCAGTCAAACCTGGTTTTTCTTCCAACCAAACATTGACAAGCTCAAATCTACAAATTCTTGTGATTACATGAATTAGAAAAACTACTAACCACATGATAAATAATTTAGTATATATGGAAATGAATATATAAGTCTAGGTTTCTCATCCTATCTGCTCAAGCTTTTGCGTTATAGATCGAGCTTAGACAATAATTTTGGTTTGTGTTTAACAATCTTTCTATTAAAAAACAATGGCCTTCACTCATAGGAAAATAAGAAAAGGAAACAACCATCTTGTAATTCCTTGCTCTCGTATATATCACAAGACCAATATTCTTCAATCAATCCTCTATACCAGAACTTATGCAACTGATTATGTTAGTGGCTGCCATTCAAGGCCAAGACAATCTTTTCGCTTGCTATTTGATATGAAAATGCAAATATTAAATGCTTCAAGTAAATCCTTCAAGCCAAACACCACTACTTCAGAACAACAAAAATCCTCTTTTTTTTCCTGAAATTAAATGAATGCTGTCTGACCAAGCTCATCTATTTTATAGATTTCTTAACAAAAATCATATGCCTCAAAATAAATATTTTCACCAATGAACACAATGACCCCCCAAGTTATATTTTCATCATCCTCCCAAGTCCCAACACTTTACATCATTAAAAAATACTTCTCTTCCCTCTCTAATTTCGACTAGGCGAATTCAATACTCAGCTTGCCTTAACTACCAAGACTTCTCTTTGCAGATTCGGTCCTTATTTATCAAAATTCTAATGAACAAAACACATAAAGCTCAGAGGCATCTCTAAATGGCAAAGAAAAACACAGATCAAGCACTAATCAACACTTAATATTACCAGCATAATACTATAACATATCACAAAGAATTGGAAATCGACCATCAAATCATCACTCAATTCCAAACAAGTTATGAACAAGAGTTACCCAGTTGGGAGGGCATCAACGTAGCTAAGGATCATCTTGAGGTCACTCCCAGAGTGATCGGAAGCAAGACCAGCCCTCATGTCATCGGCCATGGCATCGGCGACGCGGCGGAGCACAGGCAACGGCGTGTCACATCCGGACTTGAGCTCCTTCAAGATCCGGCTGGCAGTCACCACGTCTCCGGCGAGCGAGCATCTCACTGCCGGGCACCGTCGCCTCCCCGGCGCGGTGAGGAAGGGCCGGCAAGACCTCACGGCCGGTGGCGTGGCTGCCGACATCGTGGATCTAGTGATGGAGAGAGAGAGTGAGTGTGATGGAATTGACGGGGCGCTCTGTTTTCGTTTCACTAGTGTTTCTCGGACGGGTGTTTTCGTTCTTTAGTCTTCGTATTTGGTTGTCAATACTCGCTGGTGAGATTACCGCCCCAGGTCACTCTCTGATGCAAGCATGAATTGTGAAAAGAAAATTTTAGAGTTAAATATTTTATTTTTCTCTGACTCAAAAATTAATAATCTGAATCTCATGCTACTGAATTGAGATTTTATAGTTTATTTATATTTATTAAAAAAAAATAGTTTAAATTTTAATAATTTTGTTAATAATTTGAAATTAAGTATTAGTTGTTATTTATGCTAAAAACAAAAAATTTGTCTCATCTTGAATAATAATTATGGGGTTAAAACAAATATATCTGCCATAAAATTCTTTGATTTTGAGTGTAAGATTTTGAATAAGTGATGTTTCTCTCTAAAATATTTTATTTAAATTATAATATATAAAATAAAAAATGATTATAGTTACTATGAGGAAAATTTGTTAAATATAAGTTTTTTTTTAATTATGCCTTTAGTTTAATATTGTTTTATACTAAAAAAAAAAATTATAGCACCCTTCAACCACTAAGCTAGGAGTAGAATGAAATATCAATTATCCCTATTGCATGGTGGTATTTCTCTATTTTTAAAAACAAATCCACACACAATTTTATAAAAAAAAAATTTGCCTTTTCTTTGTGGTTGATAATAATAATTATTATTATTATTATAATTATAATGAAAAATTACTTTTAACTATATTGTTTGTTTTATCATACCTAAAGCTTTGCTTCCATCTATTTTTCGACAAATCTGATATATGTTGCTTATGTGGACCCAACAAGACAAAATATTTTTAAAATAGTTTACTTTTGAGACTTATCTTAAACAAAAAAAAAAACATAGATAAATGTTCAAAAGAAAATAAAAAGGCAATCTGCCCATTATGCTGTACATGTGGGCTGCCAGATGTTCTATGGCTAAAATTGACATAGTTTTTTTTTATTCCAATAAATATGAAAAGTGAAAACATATTTTTCTTTTTACAAAATTAAAACCTTGATGATCATTGTCAATTGATTGCAGACTATACATGTTTAAAAAAATAATATTATATATTTTTACCGAATAGATACTTATTAAATTTATAAAATTATAAAATTGAATATGAAAACTCCCGTAAAACGGATGTATAGATACTTGTTGAGTTTATATATATGTTTTTTATTTTTTTAATAAAATATTTGTCATTTATTTGTCCAAAAAGGATTAATTTTTTCCCATAATAACAATTTAATAATAATTTAAAAAATAAAGAAAAATATTTGGATGGCCCAATTTAAGACCCAAATAGTAATAGTAGAGTCAGTGGACCCCAGGAAGAACATGTGATGATGGAACAGGACGTCAGCTCACCGCAAAGAAGTTTATAATTATTATCATATATGGAAAAAAATAAAAAAATAAAAAAGAAGTAAGAGTTATGGATATGATAAAAAAAATTAGGTTTGGGAGAGTGGAGTGGATTTGAAGGACGGAGTGGACGATGTTGACAGAGATAGGCATTTGTGCACACCGTCATGCTTTTGTTTTTTAAAATTTTTGTTTGGTAGTGAGCAACATTGCGTTGTAGGTAGCTTCATTGTTCCGCCGGATCATTGTAAGCACCGAACATGTCATAACCGACAAAATGCAAACATCATTCTCTTCCTTGTGCTTTTTGGCCGTTAGCTGTCAGCTTTCTCCGTTTCAGTCACATACTGACTGTTGTAGCCCTTGTCAATCTATCTGGCCTAGGAAAATAAATATTTAAACATAAAACAATAATAATTTGTCCAAATAATAATAATAATAATATAAATTTTGAATAAGAATATAATTATATGATGAAACAAAATTCCCAAACTATCCTTTATGTTAATATGCATTTTGCACATTAAAAAAAATTGAAAGAGATGATATACTTGAAAAAAAAACAATATTAATTTCTCTTATAGCTTCTAAAAATATCAATGTTCTTAAACCTGAACCGGGCATCTACCTGGAGAAAGTTAAAGGTCAGGGGTCGAGAGGTTCAACCAGTTTGAATCGTGGTTAAAACGGGATCAACAATTTTTATTAAAAATAATCTAAATTTTAGTTATATATAATTAAAAAATCAAATATTAAAAAATAAAATAAAAATGAAAACATGATTTTTAAAATTTTAAGTAAGTATTTTATATATAAATATTGACATACACCATATTAGAAATGTGAAATACTCCAAATAACATAAAAATAAATTAGTACACAATTAATTGAAAAACATAAAAATATTCAACGAGGAAATAAACTACTTAGAAATCAATAAAAAAAAGAAACATAAAAATATTCCATTGGTCTCTCATTCCTTAGTTTTATAATTTTACATTATAACTCCCAAACATTAGTATATTATAAAATAAAATAAGAATTAAAAGAATTTTGTGCAAACGGTCACTTGGTTACTAGTCCGATTGGCCGGGTTGCCGGTTCAATCCCTGTTTTATTAAAATACAGTTTTATATATTGGATCGGACTGGTTTTAAGACCGGGTCCAGGTCAACCTGGTCCAACCGGCCGGTTCGGTCCGGATATTCTATGCATAAGCAAGTATCCTAGTCAAGAAGATATTTATAAATTACTAATGATATGCATTTATGTCTTAAGAATATATAATCAAATTTTCAAAAGATTGACAAAGATCATCTAAGAATATTCTGCGGCCTTATTCCTTTTAAACTCATAATTAGGATAACTATGAATTTACCATAAAGCCATTAAAAGTATGTTACAACTAAAAAACTTCGGCCATTATGTGATCAATTTGAACGGAAATAAATATGGCAGATGAAGATAACCTTTTTGTTGACCAGAACATGAACAAAATAGATATCAATTTCAATGTGTTTTGTTTGAACATGTAAAAGAAGATCTACCATGAGAAATTTAGAATGACTTGACCTTATTCTACCATACGATATAATATATAGTTTGTATTATCTAAATTGGTTGTAATTATGTTTATAATATTTTGAATAGGAAATAACATTTGTGTTGTTGCTTGAGATTGCTATCTAGTTATGGATAAATTGAGTGTCTTAAATATTAGCATGTCTATATCGCCTGATATTTAGAGTATTCAGCAGCTAGTAGGCTAGTAGACTCTTAACATCAGGAAAAAAAGGGTGGTGAAAAAACAAAATCATTAACTATTATATTTGTAATACAATAAATTTTATCATTTATAAACAAATATTTTAGTTATATAGAAAATTACAATCACGGAGAATATTTGTAAATCGCTAATAATACATAATTATATTTTAAAAATATACTCCCTTCAACCAAAATATATTTCAGAAAATTACAATCAAGGAGAATATTTGTAAATCGCTAATAATACACAATTATATTTTAAGAATATACTCCCTTCAGCCAAAATATACTTCAGGATTTTTTATTTTTTATTTTTAATTTTGAGTTAGTTATCACTTCTAAGAATTTTTTAAGCATTATAATTTATTCATTTTATATAATGCAAAAAAAAAAAGGTGTGTATCAATGGGAGTACACAATCCCAATAGATGGTCAAATTGTCGTATCATATTGTTTCTTTCTAAATTTAGAAGTTTTAATAGCAAAATTCATTTAAAAATATTTTGTGATATATAAATTCCTGTGATTGCTAACAAGATGGTAAGAAAAACTAGCACTTGATCAGAAGAATGATGTAACAATAGAATTCATACAGTGGCCATCCACACTATAAGATTGAGCTAAATTTGACATCCATGCATGTATGTTGGTATAAGCCAATTCATATGATATTATATTGTTAGTTTGAATTCTACTCTGAATTAATTTCATATTGATATTAGTTTAATTTGGATTCAAACTGAATAAAGTGGTCCATGATTTTATCTAATGTAATTCTAAGTTAACTCTAATTGGCAATTTGAATAATGATCGGCTTAAATTTTAAGTTGAGTTAATCCTTTGATGGTAAGGATTATATATAGTACAACACCAGAGGTCCCCAATCTAATATTCTCGAGAATACCCAGCCCCAAGAGAGAACGGGATAGATTGGAAGAGCCCTTGGTTTCATCAATTGCAGATCTTAGTCCCTTCATTTATCATGTTTGATTTGCTATGGCTGGAGATAAGTGATTCTGCTAACGCTACATATTAATTATTTAATTAATGTGACATATTAGATGTCATAGTTTGGTTTTATAATACGATATATTTACATACTTAGATGTCGTATGTCGTACTCTGATTAAATTTCTAACATATATAACAGAAAAAATTGCATATATAGTTCTAGAAAAATTCATATTTATATACTGATAAAACACATATGTATTTGTATACTCTTACAAGCCACTCATATTTGCATGTATACCCCAAAAATTTTTTAAAAAATTAATGTGTTAAACAAACAGATACAAAAGGGAAAAGGACAATTATGTGTTTATATATATATAATTTTAGTTCAACTATTTTGCAAAGGGTATTTTAGATATTTCTTATAAATATTTAACTATAATAGAGTTCAATTTCTGCAACCGAAAAACCTCAACTTATGGTAATGGGATAGGAATATGTATAAATATTAGGCTGTGTTTGATTGTCCTTTTTTTCTCTGGAAAAATTTTCCACGGGTCATTTTCCATCAATTTAAGCTGTTTGTTTGCCAAAATTTTCCACAAACCCTGTCACGTGACCTTATTTTCCCTCAAATTAGTGGAAAATTTTTTCTGCCTCCACCATGGGAAAAGTTTTCCAGAAAAAACATAAAGGCCTATGTGAAAAAATAACGTAAGGGGCTATGTGAAAAATAACGTGTGATTGAAATATTTAAAATAACTTTTTTAAAAGTTTTTCTTTTCTTTCAAATTTTTTTAAAAAATAGATAAATTATATAATTTGATAATATTTTAAATAAATTTATCCAAATTAGTGAACAGATCCCGCGATGTTTTGATGGTAAGATTCAATTCTACTTAAAATATCTTTTCTTTTAAAAATTTAAAAGAAAAGTTTTTTCTTTTCTTTTAAATTTTTTTTAAAAAAAAGATAAATTATATAACTTGATAATATTTTAAATAAATTTATCTAGATCAGTGAACAGATCCCACGGCATTTTGATGGTAAGATTCAATTCCACGTAGCGTTGTTTATAATTTTAATAATTTTTTAAAAAATTTCCATGGAAAATGTGACTTTTTCCAAGG
Organism: Dioscorea cayenensis subsp. rotundata; assembly: GCF_009730915.1. Taxonomy (NCBI): domain Eukaryota; kingdom Viridiplantae; phylum Streptophyta; class Magnoliopsida; order Dioscoreales; family Dioscoreaceae; genus Dioscorea; species Dioscorea cayenensis. Next base: position 17,355,387 of record NC_052481.1, on the reverse strand, counting down.
AAAATTGATGCAATCAAACAACAAATGAGGTTTTTTGCATGAAAAATGTTTCATTTTCCGTGAAAAATAAGATCAATCAAACAACAAAATCTGAATTTTCTATGGAAAATTTTTGATTTTCTAGCTAGAAAATAATGCCAATCAAACGACTATTTTTTTATTTTCCATGTAAAATTTTTCCATGAAAAAATATTTCATAGAAAAATTTTCTTTTCCAGCTATTTTCCATGTTGGCAATCAAACACAGCCTTTATGTTTTATAGGATTATAAGCATAAATATAATTTTTAGGTGAGTACATACATAATTATGAGATTTTACTGAGGGTATTTATGTAAAAATCTGCATCTAATAAATAGTAACTTTGTAGATAGTTCAAAAGAAGTATTTTTTAGAATAAAAGCATATATTAGTTTTCCACCATATAGGAACATGACATTGCAGAGGGATTAGGTGGGAATGGGAATAATGTGGCCATGATTTATGAAAAACTTTATATATATATATATATAATGGATAAACTATAATATCATTGAAAACAGCGAATATAGGTTAAAAAAGTCCAAAACTAAATAAGAACAAATGAATTGAATGACGCAGAAAAGATTCATTAAGAATGGATACAACAAAAGTAAACAAAGAAAACATAGGCCACTAGGCAAAGAGAGGATCTCCTCCTAGGGTACAACTGGGGCTAACAAACTAAGTAGTAACCAGTAACATCATCAAAACCATTGTTCAGGTTGAGGTCATCGCGCATGGAAAGCTATAAGAACTGGATACTCCTCTTAACTGTGATAGACGAATTGTGAAGCTTTTGTCATTTGACTAAAGGAGTTGCAAGAACCTAAAAAAGGAACATGTGACTGATTTTCATGAACATGGAAGATAATGGAATAGATACAGAATTAAAAATGTAATAATTTCTTTCAAGCCAAATTTGCCAAATAATTGCTCTAGTGAGCGGGGATTACGACATGCTAGGGACCAAGATCCTTATACCATCCATCCCAGAGGTCTACCATCGAGGATGGGGTCCTATATAGTCCCAGAATCTATGCCAAGTAATCCAAACGGATATCACAATAGGCCAAAGGATGAACAAGTGGTCCACAATTTCCATTGCACTGTGGCAAGGGTACAAGTAGTCGTGGGTAACCTATTACATCCCCATGCAATGAGATTATCTAGGGTAAGAAATTTGATGTTTCAGGGTAACTAGTTAAAGACATTAACTTTCTGGGACAAAATCACTTAAGGATGGATGGTGTAATCCTGCAACATTGTCCCAAAATAATTAAAAACCTATAAAAGACAAAAAATAAATAAATCTATTTGGTGTTAGTAATTTCCAAATCCTACTGCCCTTACTCTCTAGCAAGGGAAACCTAATTGGGTCACATATCTCCTTCAACAAGGGGCGCCAAACCTATATTGGTCACCATGAATGTTGCAATTAAATCTTTAACTATTCCTATAGGCAATTTGGACACTAAGAATTCTTCATGCCAGATGTATTTAGGGGTTATTTGGATTAACTTCTAGAAAGCCCATAAGTGTTTTTTTTAATAAGTTAAGCACTTTTAGGTTCTGAAAAACTTATTTGTATTGCCTTTTTTGCATAAGCATAAACTGATAAAAAAAACTAAAATATTGCTTTTTTCAGAAGCTGCTCATGTGATGCCTATGGGAAAAGCACTTTTCAGAAGCTATTTTGGAGGTTGTGAAACTACCACATTAGCCTTATGAAATATAAAATTGACTGTATTTATAAAGTTTTTCTCCCAATCTTTTCATAGCCCTAATAGTGTTTTTCTTCTTCTTCTTCTTCTTCTTCTTATTATTATTATTATTATTATTAGTAGTAGTAGTAGTAGTAGTAGTAGCAGCCATAGCAGTAGTAGCAGCAACAACAGCAGTAGTATTGTTGTTATTATCATTATCAATAGCAATTACTATGTTTTGAATGAATAATAGTTGAGATATTATAATTACTCAATGAATGTCCATGTTAGTAATTTACTATTGAAAAAAATCCTTTTAGAATGCACATCCAAACAATTTCACACATATAAAAGTTCTACATTAACTTAGCCAAACATAAAATACAGAGAAACACTTAACTTACTCTGAGAATCATTTTTTTTTTAAAAGTTCTTCTACCAAACTGAAAAAAAAAATTAAGCTAATCCAAACGAGGCCTTAGGTTCCCTACCCAAAAGCCAATTATTGCCCACAAGAAAGTGAAAGTGCCATCCTCGATGACTAAATAATGAGGTTCTCTATTGTCTTTTAAGGACTAGGTTCCAATTCGGATTGTTCTTGAAATAATCAAACTGAGTTGCTGATGAGCCGCACCAGGAGGTGTCATTCACAATTTTAATTTCTACCACCATTTTCGAGGAGGGCATATTTTTCCAAATTGATTATCCCCCATCCTCTCTGGTCACGCAGCTAGAACAAACGTCTCTACATGACTAACCGACACTTGTGTTTGTCTATGGTTGGACCTTCCAAAAGAAGTCTTTTCTGATGCGTTGAATTGTTTTACAGCCCATGTGAGCAGTTTAAAAATAGACTTCCAATAGGTCGATATGGCAAATAGAGCTTAATTGACCAGGGTGAGCCTACTGCTAATGGATTAGAAATTTTCTTTTCAAACTATATCAATCTTAATCTAATGCCAGCAATTAACTTTTCTCATTTCTGCCTCCTCAATCAACTTCCAGCTATGGGCACTCCCAGATAGGTAATTGGAAAGGGACCCAATACGCAAATCAAAGTTTTGAGAGCACCCAGTCTGGTGGGAGTCCAAACTTTGTGGAATATATAGGGGCAAGTCTTATAGAAGTAGATAGTCAGGCCAAAAATACCTTCAAAGAGGTATAAGACCAACTTAATGATCATGAGGTTCCCCCGATCTCCCGCTGTTAAAATAATGAGATGATCATCCGTATATTGCAAGTGGCATAAGCTTCCATGTTTGTCTAAAATCACCCAATAAAGTGCCCTAGTTGAAAGAGCATGAGTATACTATATTAATTGTGCTGAGCACATCAACAACTAAAACAAAGAGAAGTGGAGAGAGAAGATCTCTTTGCCTTAGTCCTTATTGACATCGGTCATAGCCACCAGGGGAATCATTCACTAGAATGAAGGTTTTAGAAATGCCCAATAAACCTTATTGATCTTCTCCAATACGGGCCAAAACCATTCACACCTAGGAAATCCATTAAAAATTCTCAATCCACCATATCGAAGGCTTTAACAACATCAATTTTAACAATATTGCTTGAAATGCACTGTTTTTAGGGACTAAAATAAGTTTTTTGGCTACCACCACATCTTGATTTGTGAAAAGTTAAATTCCTAGAATGTTATACTCATAATATTACCAAATATGGACGTAGCTCATTCTTTCACAAAATGTTGGAAATGTGGTTAGAATTCTCCAACTAAACACCTCTCAAGATTTTTCATTTTATTAGTATATTTTACATGAGAATGAGATTTCCAAAAAATATTAAAGCAACTGTTTTTTGTTTTCTAAAGAGTGCTTAAATGGGGAACAAGAGGGTTAATTTTTTTTTTTTAAATTACTAAACTTTGGTCAAATATCATTTTGATCACTGACTTTTGATTTATTTCGAAATGCTCCCTAAAGCTACTAAATGGAATGTCACACAATGGATTAGCATCTTTATTAACTGACGTGGAGGCCGAAAAAAGCCTAGTTAATGCACCATCAAAGAGTGATATATGACTTCCACGTCAGCTAATGAAGATGCTAATTCATTGAGTGACCTACTATTGAAATGATTAATAAATTTAGTTAGCATTTTGAAACAAATCAAAATTCAGTGATCAAAATAATATTTAATTAAAGTTTAATGATTTACCGGAACATGAGTGTGGTGTTAAGGGATTTTTTTCAAATATTATTTCTCATTAAATATCTTTATTTGAGCTGATTAATATTCAAATAAAGTCGTAAGATTATTTATGAGTGCCATTGTCTACCTAGCTGTAGAAGCTCAAAGATGTTGAGGATTTTTTTCACATGGTAGGCTGTGGCTGAAGGCTCATTGAATGCCGGCCGCAATATTAACAATCTTATTATTTTGAAATTCCTTGTTATGTAAGTTCCTAGTCGCTCCATTGGTACACATGTTACATTATGCGGTGCCGTCACTTCTCACATTATTATTAGACATAACTTTCAATAATTAAAAACAGTGTGAACATGATCAAGATTCTCATTATTGTATACACACATATATATATAAGAATGCTCAAGAGGCAAAGAGTGCCACAACAAACCTCCCAGCACTAGATGTTTTCTGAAAAGAATAATTACCGCTTTAACATTCCTATAACATTTTTTAATATATAGTTACCTCTACAATAGCTAGCACTTAAGGCATTTAATTCGCTCTCAAAAAATGGAGGATTTGATTTCCTTAAAATACATAGTCAAGATCTAGAAATAAAAGCATATATATAGGATGGCGCTTTTTTTTTAAGCTATCAGTCTTCTTCACGTAAGATTTTTTCAAAGAACATATAGATATAAATTTTTATCGATTATAATAGCTTATTAATCCTTTAAAAATTTATTATTTTTATCAAATACCATGTAGGGTAATAAAAGATATTTATGTTACACAACTTTAAAGAGGAGAAATATTACTCTTCTCAATGAGGAACCCTTTCAAAACTCATTTAAATAATATTATCTGCATTATTTATGTCTAGAAACAATGGGTGAACAAAAATATTACATCATTGTGTTTAAAAATTAAAAAGAATACAGATGGTGTATTGATTTTAATTACTAATAAAACATAAAAAATAAATAAATAAACCTCTATGGCTATGGCCATGGATATAACAAAATATTATTATTTTTTTTCAAAAAATTACATTTTTTAAGCATGCAATTTATTTTCAACTTTATTAATAATTTTGAAATTTAAATTTTGTTAATTGAGTGCTTTGAGTCCAGTTTGTTGTTATGTGATTTTTATTTTTATTTTTGAAAAAAAGTGGATAAACCACATTCATTAAAATAAAAAGGAACCAGAACAAAAGGGAGCAAAGATGGAGCTGAGGCTCTACAAAAGAACCACAAGGAGTGGTGAACAAGGACTAAAACAATAGAGAACAACAAGGAAGAAAAACACGAGAACAACCCCTACAGGAAAAGGATCCCAGAGGGGTACATCATCCAGATACTAAATCTCGCCTGAACTGGAGGGGCGCTCCAAAGGTGCCTCCTGCTCCGCATTGCTGGCAGACAAAAACTCAAGGCTACACTTGACCTTTGCTAGTGGCTCCTCAATTTTTACCCTCTTAGCTTCAGGAGCTGCAGAAAACCACAAAAGAACCATATGCTCAATTTTAAGAATCAGAGTAACAGTCGAAAGACAATTAGCAGTGAAAATGCGTGCATTTCTTTCTAGCCAAATGTTTCAATTGATAGCCCTCACAAGCAAATCCCAGAAAGGGAGCAAGGATTTAGGAACGGCGCGTCGCCAATCTCCCCATAAGTCAATAAGAGACCTAGGAGTGTGGCGGGCACCTAATAAATGAGCGAAGAAGGTCCAAATATGAGTAGCCAAAGGGCAGTGGAGCAAGAGGTGTTCAGCAGTCTCAACATCCGCATGGCACATAACACAAGTAGTCGTAGGCAAAACATTGCAACCACGCAAGGCAAGGTTGTCCAGTGTCAGGATTTTATTGTCCAACGCAAGCCAGTTGAAGAGATTAACTTTTTTGGGGCAATCTCCTTTAAGGATGACTTTGGTCTTATCACAACGGAGACCTCCATCGTTCAAGAAGTTATAAAAAGTTTTGACTGAGAACTTTCCATTTGAAGATAGCTTCCAGCGCCTTTCATCAATCCCAGAAGAGGGTTGAGAATGGAGAGTGTTTAGAACGGTACTCACCGTAGACAAGTAATAAACAGTGGGATCAGGACCCCTGTTCAAAAAATCTAAAATAATTTCTTCCTTAGACTGAGCTAAAAGGAAGAGGTGAGGACAAATGTCAGCAAGAGCACATCCCTCCACCCAGTTGTCAAGCCAAAACAGAGTGGAGGACCCGTTTTTGATGATAGAGATAGAATTTTTTTTAAACGCCGGTAGTGAGTGCAAGATACCATTCCAGAAGAAGGATTTTTGTCTACATTGCTTGTGGTATAAGTTCCATAAGGGGACTCTTTTAAAATAATTTTCACAAATGATATTCTCCCCACACTAGTGCCTACCGGAGCTAAATTTCCACCACCATTTTCCCAGGAGGGCATTGTTAAAAGTTTGAAGATTCAAAATCCCCCAACCACCTTGTTATGTGATTCTCTTATCTATTTTTCATGAAACAATTATTACAAGTTAAATACATATCAAATAATGGCAAAACGATAATAAATCTAGATCTAATTGAATCATTTTTAATAAAAATTTCAAAATTATATATATATATATATAATTGGTCTTTGTTAAATCTATATGTATGATTGCAAAATTGAAGCTACAATAAAATAATGTGGACATATTTGAAACTCTCATAAGATAATATTCATATAAGCATATTTGGAAATTAAAATTAGGAGCAGGATATTCAATTTAAGCCAGTGAACAAATTAAAAGGGTCTATTTAAAGTTATATTGTTGCCAACTGCTTCTTGGCAATTTTTTTTTTTTAATGAAGTTTTTATTTTATGAAGAATTAGAGATTAAGGTATTAAGGTATTAATTCTACAGCTATGCACATCTTTAAATGTGGTTTGTCTATTTTTTTAAAAAATAAAAAAAAAAAAACCTTTATTTAAGAGGCTCCATTTAATTGTGTACTCTCATAGAAGCCAATAATTATATAATTAATAATTATTATTAGTTTGATGCTGGGATGATAGTCTCACGTCAGTTTAATATGGTTCACTATGTTACAATTTTTAATAGAGTTTTGAATTTTGAATTTTTCTATTAATTAATGTTAATCAAATCAAACTACCATCAAACTTATGCTTTTTTTTTTTTTCTAAAAACCCTTTTAAATTTTCAAACCAATTTTCTCTTACAAAGATTTAATTATTTGAATAAGTATTATAAATTACAAATTTTAAATTTAATTTATTTTAATTAAATAACTATACCAATTTGCCTTCATTTGTAATTTTCCAACCATAACTCCACTAGCGAATAATTCAACTCATTTAAAAAAAAAAGAAATTCCTAAATTAATACTTCTTCCTTCATAAATGAGAAATTAGAAATATAAACTTACATGGAAAGACTTAGGATAAGCAAGTGCAAATCCATGTCTTGGTAGGTGAGAAGTCATCCTCCATATCCAAATGGTCATGCACCAATAGCATCAAAGTAGCTATCAATCCTGACCGTCCAACCAACATTAGTCTTACCATCCAATTAACTGGAAATCCAGTGAAGTGGACGCAAAGAAACCAAACATTATCATCATCATCATTAACAAAAATTTTATTCATAAGCTCACTTCTATATCTAACCACCCATCCAACCTTATTATTTATCAATCACAAGATATATATAAACCCACCCTTCTTCTTCCCTTCTCTTCCCATTATTCTCTTTTTATTTACAATATTTGTGAACACAGAGTTGGTTTTAAGAAAGTGAAGTTAATGGGGAGTAGTGTTCATGAAGAAGGTGGTGGTGGTGGTGGTGGAGGTGGAGCTGTGGTGGTGATGGGGAGAGCAGAGATAGACACAAGTGCACCATTTAGGTCAGTGAAGGAAGCTGTCATGTTATTTGGAGAGAAGGTCTTGGCAGGAGAAATCTATGGCCATAGACTCCATCAGGTATTTCTATACAACTTTTTACTGTGTTAAATAATTTTTTATTCTACGTTGTTAACTTTAATTGTCACTTCTATTTTTTGAACTTTGTACTACTCTATTTTTTTTTTTAATAAATTAGTGATTCATTTTAAAAAAAATTCTGATATTTGTTTGAGAGTGCTTGTGTAGGTGTGGAATGATGTGTTAATTAAGTTTGTGTATGTGTGTGTATATATATATATATATATATATATATATATATGAAAAATGGGGTATATTAATATTACATGAGTTTTTCAAGAGATGATGAAATCAAAGTTGCTTTGTTTAGAAACAAACATCTGCTGCATTTAAAGATGAGAAATATGCGGTTGAGAATGATGATAACAAAATCACACTTTAATAATTGTCTGTATTAGGTGTAGATATATAATTAACACATTAATTAAAAACAACGTGTACAACATGCCGATCAAATTCTTCAACAGTAATAATTAATTGTAATATAGTTTGTTAAAAGGAAGGTTTTTTATAGTTTAGGCTTCGATTGATATATATAGTGTACTGCCTCACTTAATTTCTCATGTTTAATTTATATTATTATATTGTTCATGCAAGCATTAGGTTATACAAATTGATGATGTATAAAAGTTAATTTTGAATAAAAAAAAATCAGTATAACTATGAACGTTACAATATATATAACAACACAAAGGGAGAGCTTTTAAAATTTGAACTCTCATTACTAGCTTTAAATAGTAAAGTCAAATAATTCAGCAGCTTCTAATAATAATTTTGATTGTTCTTGGCTTCAGCCATACATTAAAAGAGAGTCAAAACCTCAACCTCCCCCATTAGAATTAAATGCCTTAATCGCTCAACTACTGTAATAATTTCAACCATATATTAAGAGAGAGTTGGAAACCTCAACCTCTTTCATTGGAATTAAATGTCTTAACCACTCAACTACTGCAATGGTTTCTTAATTCTATTATTGCTACATGAATGTAATATAAACATATATATGAATACACATTTTAGTCAATATATTTTATCAAAGCGCCATTGTTTTCCTTATTCTAATTAATGTTATAAGTTTTAGTTTATTTTAACTAATTATGTTGTAAATAAATTAAATAAATCAAAATATTATATTATGTTAAATGCAAATTAATAATATTATTTAATTTAATTAAAAAATTAAAAATTTTATGCGGATAGAATGAGAATAATCTAAGCTTATATATATTAAATCTAAATTTTTAAATTGACTGATATGGGATTATTAGTTACTTTAATAATTTCGACAGATGCAGGCTGCAGCAGAGAAAAGGCATGAGCTCGGGCTGTCGAGGCTGAGCTCGATAGCCGCCGAACTTGAAGAAACAAGGCAAAACCTAGAAAAAGCAAGAGAAGAAAGCCTTGAGATGGCAAATTGCTTAAGCTCTCTAAGGAAAGAGCTTCAAAAGGCCAAGAAGGAGCTCACACAACTAAAAGAAGCAAAGCATTCATCACCGAAGAAACAAGTCATAGAATCAGAGATTGAAGAAGACATTAAGTTTGTAGAGAATAAAACAGAGATGATGCCTAAAAGAAATGATGTATTTGAGTTTCAGAAGAGGAGATGTGTTACATTTGCCAACCCTCCATCACTAGCTCAAGTGATCAACCCTCAGAACCACATAATGCTAGAGAGACAGTTATCAGTGGACAGGGACTCAGTGCAATTGAAGAAGAAGAAGAAGCCATTGATCCCTCTCATTGGAGGCATGTTTTCAAAGAAGAAGAACAACAACCACCACCACCACCAAGAAGTTATGGCAACTAAAGCTCATGGAGTTCAAGCAATGTTCTAAGATATATATATATATATATATATATATATATATATATATATATATATATATATATATATATATATATATATATATATATATTGTTTTGTGGTTATATATATTTTTTATGGCCAAGTGATGGAGGGATTGTCTGTGAAAATGAGTTATCTTGGAATTAGGTCTTATCATGTTCACATATGATTTTGGCTTGTGTTTGTGACTTTTGTTAACTGAAATGTTAATTAGGTTGTATTTTGAGGATTATGTAGATTAAAAAAAAATTATGTAATATGTTTTTTTTTTTTTAGCTGATCTTTGATTAAAGTTGGTGCAAAATTAATTTTGAGCATACTTACATGGTGTGATAATAATTTTTCAACATTTTGAGCTAAGCTTGAGTTATTTAAGATCAATTAGATAAATTAGCAATCTTTTATGATATATTTAGTATGTTTTTTTTGGACAAAAGAGACAAATCCTAGATTTGTCATAGAGACTTCACAGAGTCGTAACGCACCCTCATCTTAGATTATTAATGTCCTCAAGGGGAGTCTAAACTCCCATAGAGTTATTTTCTCTGTATAAGTTTTGAACCGTCTTCTCCTTCTTTCAAGAGACCCTTAATTAGTATCATTACTTGAACAATTGGTGCTAACTATATCCTAAGTGATATTGTTGGTTAATAAAAAATTTTCTAATTCAACTAAATGGTCTCAACCCTGTTAGTGTATTATCTATTTATGAGAAAAATAAAACAAAAATAAAAAACTAGCCACCTTATAATTCTCTAAACCTTTTATCACATGTTGCTTATTATCAAATAGTGGCCCATTCCCTGTGTTTTGTGAGCAATGGCCCATGTCCTGAAATAATTGCTTTTTTTAATGATTTTCCCCCCTACAAATAGAAGAATTAAAGCGAGAAATGATCCCAAATATGTGTGCCATTATTTATTTTGCCCTACAAGTGAAACGTTTTTTTTTTCTTAATAATATTATGTATGTTTTGCAAGATTTTGTAAAATATCTTTTAAACAAATATATCTAAATATTTGAAAAAAAAAATTAACACAATGTGGTATTCTAAATATGCCATGTGTCCAATCAGGTCAAATGCCATGACACTTAAGAATGGCAGAGAATGGCACATGTCATTATAAAAAAATTTATAATGGAAACTTTATTATATAAAAACATTGTTATGTGACGGTTACAATGGTCAAATAATTAAAACACTTAATTTAATTTCATACAAAAATTAAAGGTTTAACTCTTTTTTAATGTAAAACACTTAACCCCCACAAAGAGGATTGAAAATTTAACTTTCTTTTAATGCATAGCTAAAATAAATAAATTATATATATATATATATATATGGGTGTGGCAGTCCACATGGTAAAAGGAAAAAAAGTTAATAAAAATACATAATATATATATATATATATATATATATATATATATATATATATATATATATAGGGTGTGGCAGTCCACATGGTAAAAGAAAAAAAAGTTAATAAAAATATTTCCAATTAATCCCTAATTAAGTTGGCAATAAAATCAAATCTTTGGTAAATTCTTCCAAGGAAAATTGTGAATCCAAATATGGCTAAAATCTCTGATCTTTCCTGAACAATTGTGTATCAAAAGTTAATTCTTCCCCATTTCCATTTCACAGTACATTCATTTAATAATAATAATAACACAATAATAAACCAGACATTATTATTAATTATTATTGCTGTTGTTGTTTTCTATTGTTTCCATAGCAATGTTACCAACAGACGTCTAGACATAAAGACAAACACAAACTCCCTCCTTCCAGCTCTCACCTGTCTCTCTCGTTTTGCAGAAAAGCCCCACATTAACATAAAGCACTTCATCTCTTCTACTCAATTTAATTAATGAAAAAGGCCATATATATATAAATATATATGACCATAAAGAGACAACCCAAAAGGTTCTCTTCGTCAACATGAAAGCTAACTTTTGAAGCTTCTGAAACTTTTTTCATTCTAAAGTTTGAAGTGAAGGAATGGAGAGAAACAAGTACAAGGATGTGATGTCCCCACGAGTGACATGAAGATCTTTATAATCATATCTCATGGTTTTTCATAGTCTTTGAGATTATGATCACATGCATGGATACTAAAATAAATTTATTATATATTGTTCTCTTTTTTATTTTTTATCACCTTTGCATGGGGCCAGGCCAGGCCAGCCCCTACAATTAACGGCCGCATGCTAGCACACTTCCCAAAGAGGATTGCACAAGAGGTCATGATAAAGATACACTTTCTCCTCTGTCTTCCCTCCTTTGGAACCATTCACTATTAATCATAAATAAATTTATGCAAGATGTCATGTATAGAACTTAATAATAATAATAACAATAATAATAATAATATAAGAAACAAAGTAAACAAAGTGGTAAAGAGAAAGAGAGGGAAGAGGCTTTATAGTTTATACAGTAAGAAAGTAAGGGGTGGGAGAATCTCTAGCAATCTCGAGGTAGACATGGATGCATGATGAGACAACCAAAATATAAAGGACTGCCAGAACAAACAAGTCAGTAGTAACTACTAAACCCTAACCTCTGCCAAACCTAGAGAACATGAACATAAGCATGAACATGAAGTCAAGTGGACCCCTCATAGTAGTAAGAGTTGAGAGTGAGCTCCAAAGAAGCAGTTCCTGCAGTGTGCTGTTGGGACCCACCAGTCCAGTAGAAGTCAGGCTGGGACCCTCCCATCTTTCCCGCCAGAACATAACCACCATTGTTGTTGTTGTTGTTGTTGTTGTTGTTGTTGTTGTTGTTGTAGCCATGGATTCCATGAACCTGATCTTGTTCATCTTGCTCTTCTTGTTTGTTCATTGGAAACAGTTTCAGAGTCTCCATGTCTCTGTTTTCTTGCTCATGTGTCATCCCAACCTCCACTCCCACCCAACCCATGCTGCTGCTACTGCTACTCTCCATCACCATTGCTCCATCACCTCCAAAGAAACAACTCTCCTGTGTGTGTATATATATATATAACATAATTATGTATAATGGTGAAAGCTATAATTATATAAATATAAAGATACACAACTAACCTTGAAGCTTCTTTCCATGAACATAGACTGGTGGGCAGCAACACCTGCATGGAAAACAAATTAATCAATACATGAAAGAGGAGAGAAAGGAAGAGACAATGTAGATACCTGGAGGGAGATGGTGGTGGTGGTGATGGTGATTGGTGGTGGTGGTGGAGGAGGAGGAGGAGTACTTGTTGGAAGGGATGTCAACAGTGAGTCTTTTCTTTTGTCTTTCTCTAGCCTTATGGTTTTGGAACCAGTAGAAAACATTCTTACCTTCAATCTTACCATACTGTCTAAGTCTAGCAGAAATCCTCTGGATTTGCTCAGCATTTGGAGAGCGAAGTCCATTGACATAGTAAAGGTCTCTTAGTATTCTTATCTGATCACTTGTAGGTATCCATCTTGAACTAGATTGCCTACAAAGAAAGCCAGAAGTAGTACTAGTTGTTGTTGTTGTTGTCTTCCTCTCTTCATGGTGTTGTTGTTGTTGGTGTTCCATGATGGAGGAGGAGGAGGAGAAGGAGAGTGGAGTAGAACTAAGAGTTTTAAGGGGAGGAAGGAGTGATGATGAGTTTATAAAGAGGAAGATGAAGAGAGGATCAAATGGATATCTTGAAGAGAGGGACTGAAGGTGACAGATGGGAGTTGAGAAAGGGAAGGGAAGGGAATGCAGGGAAGAGAAAGATAGGTCTGAGATTTATCTTTTGGTTCAGATGGAAATTGCTTGGGTGAAAAGGCAAGCAAACAAAATGATTACTAGTGATGTACGCGTCAGTCTCTCAGAAAGACAGAGATGGATAGAGAAAGACAAGTTAGGGTTAGGGTTAGGGTTTGAAGGGATTTGTATTATTTATTTATTTATTTATTTATTTATTGAATGAATGAGAAGGAGGAGATGGATGGGTGGCTAATCAGTACTATAGACTGCTGCTATGTGATTTATAATGTCTGTTATTACAATCCCAGTGTGTCCTCGGGAACGTATGTTTGTATCATTGGCATATTGACTGCTGTTTTTGATATTTTTCTTTTTTCCTTTTGAAGGAAAAAAAAAGAAAAAGAAAAAAAGAAAAATGTGTGTTTATTGCTTTATGATTCACTAGAATGCAATGCATGCATGATTTGTTAAGGCTAATAATTTCTTGGAATAAGAGATGTGTGAATTAATTAATGCTGAGTGAAGTGAAGTGAAGTGAAGTGAAGTGAAGTGAGGTTGTTGTTGTTGTTCATTTATTGTGTTTTAAAGTAGAGAAAGTTTAAGAGAGTTGGTTAATGGAATATGGAAGTGTAATTCTTTTATTTTAGCATGTTATTCCCTCCCTAATTTATAAAAATTTAAAGATAATATTAAATTTTTAAAATTTAAAAAATGAATCAAATAACTAAATTATTATTTTTGTATAACCAAACCTTTTTCTTGAGAATGTGAATATTAATTTTTTTTATTTATATAATTTATAAAATTAAAAAAAATAAAATAAAAATTAGACAAATAAGTATCACCTTTTAAACGACAGCCATTTTAGATTTTTTTTTTTTAAACCACTTATATTTCAAAAAAAAAGAGAATAATCGAATTTGAATAGATTTTTTTTCGTCATTATTGATGTTTTTATAACTATTATTAGCTTGGGATTTTTTTTTTATGTACTCCTTGGTTCATCTTAATCGTTTCACTAAAAGTAAGAGAAATGGTTGGAATTAATTAAAGTTTTATAAATATTTGTCTTATTTTTCTCATTTTATTCAATTTTCTCTTCACCCACTAAAAGTTATGTATTTAAAGTGAAAGTGGTGGAAAACAATGTTTTTAAATAAATTACTAAAATTAGTTTTAAAAATAAACACTTAAATTGATTTAGATGGGCAGATAACTTTGAATATAAAATGCTTTTAGAAGTAACACTTATAATGAAACATAGCAAATAATAACACTAATTTCCAAACTTCAAAACTGTAGAGAGCTTGGGCAAGCAAAAAGAGTACATAGAGAAATAAAAAATCATTGAGAATAAAAAAACCAAGAGGAGAATTAAAGGTATGCATATAGGTGTACTTTTAATCAAGGAACCAAATCTTTATATTTAATTTTATTTTTAATTTTTTTATGATTTAATAATTATACTTATTTTTTTAAAAAATTCAAATATTAAAATTGTTGTATTTTCTTGAATCTAAAAATTAAAATAAATATGAGATATAGTTTATGCATAAATGTGTATACACCACATGAAAAAGAAATTTATGATATATTTAAAACCTTCCTAATGAATATGATTTTTTACCTTTTAAACATGAATTACAATTTATGCATGTCAACTATATGTAGATTTGTTAATTAAAATTATTAACATAAATATATAAGTGTAAATTTTACTATTTTTGAACCTTCCATATGTTAAATATAGTAGTTATATATTTTTAAAAATTGTAATCCTATGTATTTAAAAGATTCAACATCACTATTACTTTTGGCATGAAAAATAAAATATACTTATAAAATATACTCTCACATTCCTTTTTATCTGTCATAAACCCATGTTCCTTTTTATCTGTCATTTTTAAACATCAAGAAGCATTTATTATTTTTTTTCCAAAATTACCCTAACACTCTATTCAATTCTTTTCTTAAAATTTAATATGAGAGAGAAATGTGAAGATATAAATTAGAGGTAATTTTGGAAAGATGAGTAAGTTTTTATTATATTATGTAAAATAACCAACTTTCTTGGTATGTGAGATTCGGTTATTCACGACAGATAAAAAAGAAACGGATGGAGTACTTAATTTTTTTTTTAATCAATATGAAATTTAAATTTGAAATTAAAATAATACAATATTAAGATTATACAGATACCGCTGACAAATTTAAATATGTCATGAATCCTCAATTTTTAAATCGGGATAGATTCAAACTCTTGACGTAATTTTTTTTTAAAAAAAATTAACTCTAGTATATTTGTGTAAAAAATATAATTTATATATAAGTATATATAATGACAAAGCAAAAACTCCAAAGAAACAACACCTTATTCATAGTTGTGATGTTAGAAATGTAAATATATATATATATATATATATATATATATATATATATATATATATATATATATATATATATATTTACATTGAGAGAGAAAGAGAGAGAGAGAGAGAGAGAGAGAGAGAGAGAGAGAAATCTTGTTGTGTCCGAATGAAATGGAGAAGCAAAGATATGGAGAAAAAAAGGGGATGATTTCATGGGAATGGAATGAATGGACGGCTTTGTGTCCTTGCGCCGCCTCATTACCTCTTTTTCCTCTACTTCTCTCTTTCTCTGTGCTTGGGTCCCACTTCACCAATCATCCCTTCTCCTTCTCTCTCTCTTCAAATTTTTAAACCATTATTTCTTTTCTTTTTTTTATTTTTTTTTAAAAATAGAAATATCACACATGAAGTTCACTTTGTGGTGCAATAAATAGTGTGCGCGTGTATTTTTTTTTTTATTAATAAATTCTCTCTCTAAATCTATTGTGTGTTATTTAGTTCAAGGGTTAGTTATAATTATCAAGCGCTATCTAGTTTATATATATATATATGGCATAATATAGTTTTTATAAAAGATATTTTAGTTGATGTTTAAAAAGTTGATCGGTTCCTTGTAAGATTTTATGGAGCTCTAGAGAAATCAATTCTTGGGAATGCTTTCGGTAAACTTTTAGACTTTTATCTTCTTTTATGTCATTTTTTTAACTCTTATTATTGTACCCATTTGGCCCCACTTCTTGTGGAAATTATTGGCCTTTTACTTTCTTTTTACTATTCTAATTCAATAAACATGTGTGAATTTGATATTATTCATACATCATGTGTGATTTTTTTTCATATATTTATAGCTGAGACTATAATAAATAAAATTCATCATACTGAATTATTGAAGTACCTTCATTAATAATAAAAAAAAGCTTTCATATTTTTACTAAAATACTAAAATTTTAATTACTGAAAATCTCTTTCTTAAAATATTCATACCTAAATATATATATATATATATATGAATATACAACCCTAATAAAATAAATATATTATTTAATTGTTAGTTAAATATGATTAGGCATTGAGAACAAGTACAAGTCTCTTAATAAATTCCCCTACAAATCTCACCTCCATCTTTATATAACCTCATCATTCTTCTCTTCTCTAAAAATTATAAGTGAGCAATATATATATATACAGGGGGTGCTAAGATATAATAATATAAATAAATAAGAATTAAAGTACAAAACTAGGGGGTGATTATTGAGATTGCTGTGGTACTTGACAATCAGATATTGACACCACATCATGAGATTGCCCTCCCCTTTCCCAATCATGCAAAGGCAATGCCCTTTATTTATTTATTTATTATTTATTATTTATTATTTTTATCACTCTTTCAAAACCCTAACCCTAACCCTAACCCTACCTCTTTCTTTTAGACACCTCCTCCACTACCCTTTCTCTCCTACCTATATAGCCTCTAGTACACACAACACCAGTCCCTCCTTTTCCAAAGGGCAATCATCCCCTTCCCCATTCACAAGAAGATATCCCCAAAGATTGCTCAAAGATATCAAAACAAAGATTTTGTCTTGTGCTTAGTGTTGTGCCAGCCCCACTTATTTGACTCCCTTCTTTTCCCCATTCACTTTGCATGATAAAACAGCAACTTCACTCACATCTTTTCCCTATTTTTCTCTGCTTTTCATTAACTCTTCTGAAAGTGATGTGCATGCCATGACCAAAACAAGTACATGATGTGTGGGTTTTATTTGACAGACTTGTAGTGTTCACAGTGTCACAGTGTGTGTCACAGTATGAGTTTTATTGTGTTCTCATGCAGGAGGACCACAAGACCACTGACTCACACTGGCTTAAAACCTTTTTCCCCTTAATGCTCTAGCAGTTCACAGAGATGAGACTTATTGCATGCCCATTTACATGCTTCTCTTTTCAGACACTCTTATTATTTCTTTTGAGCCTCTGAATGTACTTTATTAACAAGACACACCTATTTTTATGCATTCTTCTTTCAATCAATTTCAGATTCAAACATGCACAATTTTATTTGAAGCAAGAATAATATTATGTCGTAGCAAGTAAGTAATTCATTATGTAGTTAGTAAGTAAATCATGTTCATGGAAGTTGATCACTCACTTTCAGTGAATGGAGTAACCATAGGCTCATGAACCACTGAGTGCGATGAAATGAAGACCGGGTTTTCCTCTAACCGAGACATGATATGCCTGAGAGTTTCAGTCATTGTCTTCTTAAACTCATCTTCATGCAGAGTTTCCTGATCAGTGGTATTCAGAGTGCTCAAGACCTCTTTCACAATGGTGTCAACCTGTAAAATTTTAATATAATTCTGTACTTAGTCATTGCAATGCTACACTTGGCTTATAGCCTTTCAAACTTGGATTATGTACTTTCACAGATGAAGTTCATAATAAATTTCAAAAGCTCATAAGCGAAGACTTATATTTATATGATGATCAAAGAGTTAAACAATAATGCAATCGTATTTGGCTAAACTCTTGATGCAATTTTGAGCAAGTTCACATGCTTGGTAGTTTGTAGAAAAGCAATTGCTCTAGTAAAGTGTAGATAGTCCTCTAACTAAAAGGATAAGTTGAATATGTAAAATAAAAAAGAAAGTAATCTTGATTTGAGTGATTTAAATGCTCTAATATAACTAATTTGCAGGGGTTACCAATATTACGCTCAAAACTAAACTAAGTTATAACTGGGGTTGATTTACCTGAGGAATATTACCGCACAGAGGCAGATTTGCTGAATCAGCCATTCGATCAAGGGCAACAGAAAGGGAATCCGAAATTTTCTGAGTTTGATTTGTTGGCAGATCTCTCCAAGCCACCTCCAACATCTACAACAGACACAGTGCAATGTGCGAAAATTTTCTGATTCAGCTTAACAAAAACTAAAATCATATTGTTTGTTTGAGGTGCTACACTGAGAAAAACAAACCTTGCTATCCAACTTCTTAGCTAAGGCCCAAGTACGAACAATTTCCAAAGAAATCTATGTGGTTTATATTTAAATTTATGATTATTTGCCAAATAATGTCAGTTTATAAGGTGCTTTATTCTTCTATGAAGGAATGTAACCATGGCTTCTCAAAATGTGTCACTTTGTGTCCAATTTATCAAAGTTTTGAAAAGAATACAATCGACATGTTGTGAGATTATTTACAAACTAAAAAGCAATAATTGAATATTAAAGTTTCTCCATAATAAACACGCACATTCCGTTTAAGAATGCACATGAACTACCTTGTTCAGTTCAGCTTTATCAGACAGCAATTTTTTGATGCCACTTCCGTCAAAGATGCTTTCATTGCGGGCAACGATCACAGGTTTTTCTTGAAGACGTAGGGTGATGCTGTCTATTAGCTTCCTAAACTCCTCCAGGAAGATTTCTTGAGAAACAGTTAAGAACTGATCCAAAGAAAGTGATTGCAAAGCTGGTTCGATGATATTATTGAAAACCTATCATGACAAGGTTGACCTTTTATCACAGTAAAATATCAAAAGAATCCTAAATTTTCATTTTCCACACAGTCCATGAACATATGTTTCATTCAGTAAAAACATCTAAAAGTGAAGAAGAAACAAAGATAAGGCAGGAGAATGAGTGAACAGCATGAAAAGTGAATTATCTTTTCATGCAGTAACTAGGAGTTCAAAAATTAGTGCAAAATTTATGTTGTGGACATGAATAATGACTAAGAAATAATATATGTCATCCAAATTACCCAAGTGTCGGAAGATGGTGGCATTCCATGCTCAACTGTAAGTTGTTCGAGAGCCTTAGCAATGCACTGGCACAGAGATGCATTTGAAGAGTCCATTCCTGAGAAAATGGAAATCATCTCAGGTTCAAATTGTGGACTCTCACTGAATTCCTTCAGATCTTCACCATCAATTCTCAAGATTATAATATCATCCTTCTTGAAGCCAGCTGCCATGCACAATAATTTTGAGCCCACTTCTTCTTACTCAAGTTTGTGAATTCAAGCCTGCAAGTAAGAGGTGAAGCCCATAAGGGGGGATTCTACGGTGTCACAAAACGATTAAAAAAAATAAGCTTGCTTTGATAATCAATTACATCCATGAGAACTCAAAGTTGTAAGTAACAAATGAATGGCATCCAATAAAAAAGGGAAAGAATCTTGTTAGTTTGTCATCGATTACGGCAATTCTAAATTTCTAATCTCTATCAAATAAAAAAAAAGAATAATAAAATCATTGGCACGTTTTAAGTAGTACAGACAACAAGATCTTAAAAATGGCTGAAAAAACATCCAATTAAATAAACCAGCCAACGCATATTCTTTTAGTTGCAGAGCAAACAAGGGAAAGAGCCCCAGATAATTAACTGAAAAAGAAAATTTTACAATCATGTAAGATGAATGCCTGAGAGCTTTTACATCAGACCCAATGAATGAAATTTATTTATGCATTGCAAAGGATCTTGCTAACGAATAGGAATTGAAAGGGTTCATACAGAAAGAATACAGTGCCATAATAATACAGCATCCATATCAACAAAACTTCAACCAAATACCAGGGAGTCAGGGACCACATAGATAAGTAAAATCATATGCACATATAATTATAGTATCCAAAACTACCTCAACCGTGAGAGCGAGGGAGAGAGAGAGAGAGAGCAGACCTCCTGAGGGAACTTGTGCTATTGCTTCTCTTCCTCTTGCTCCCTTTTAAACACTTTTAAGTCTGTCTTCAAAGCAATCCAAAAGCCATATCTGAACACTATTATTGTAAGGTCCAAGAACTGGAGTCATCTCGTGATCTATCCCTCAACCTTTTCACTTTTGAGACAGATTGACAGAGAGAGGGAGAGAGATAACAAAAAAGAAGACAAAAGATGGCACCGACATCCACACCCAACCCAACTGCCTTGGGTTGAGACGCATGTGTCTTGGCGGCCAAAGTCCACATCCTATCATCAGAAGGCAAGCACATAAAGAAAGAGAAAGAAACTCTGTTTTATAAAATCTTCCCTTTTGGTAATATGTGCCTTTGGATCGCAAGTAAAAAAAAGCCAGATCTTTAAAAATATATATATATATATATTTCACCTTTTTCTTCTTCTTTTCCTTCCTCTCAAGTAAGTATGAAAAAAATGCCATCTTTTGGAGATATTTTCTATGGAACAGTGATGTAACCCAAAATCAATTGGATGGCCGAGATTGCACCCTCACCATGCTTGTCTTCTTCCCAGAATCCAACAATGAATTGGATAAGAAACTCCCATAGACAACAGCATCCAAGCAAATCTGAAAATGGAAGCCAAAATCCTGCCTTCTTCTCTAATCCCCAAAGCATCCGCCTTTGTTCCTAGAAAACCATCTCAATTCTACTCTCGCCATTGCCGCACTATCCGAGCAACAGAGAATGAGGCCAACAACACTGAGAGGACCGTAGAAGCTGACGCTGCTCCACCGCGTGAGGCGCCAAGCACGCTCAACATCCGGCGGCTGTCGAGAAGACAAGCAAGACGACTGGAGCTGGAACAGCAACAAATTGTAGACAGAGCGCCAGCACAGCCGCCATTACGCAAGGATTGGGAGTCAATGACACTTGGCGAGAAGGCAGTGGAGTTGTATGTTGGGGAGAAGGGCCTCCTCTTCTGGCTTAACAAGTTCGCTTATGCTTCCATCTTTATAGTCATTGGTGGCTGGATCCTCTTCCGTTTCGTTGGCCCTTCTCTTGGTCTCTACCAGCTTGATGCTCCTCCTTTGCCACCTTCATCCATATTCAAAGGTTGATCTTTTAAGCATCAATGGCTCTTGAAATCTAGTTGTACTTTGAATCCAATATAGCAATGATCCTGCACCGAAATGGAAATTTCATTGTGCTTTTAATTGAAATATTTAAATGGAATCTAGCACATATCTCACCTGTTTCTGTTTAGATTCTTCTCTCGTCTGCAAAGCAAGATCTTGGCTTCCTTGTAAGAACACCTGAATGACTAATTAGTTAAAAATTTAAACTAATGCACTGGTTACCGCAAAGGATTGCTCCAGCCGAATAATATGCTTGACAATTTGGATTGAAAGTTAAATGACATTGTTTATTTGATAAGCATACAAAAATTGCAAGTTCATTTCAAGGTACATGCAAGATGAAATGGCTGGTCACTCTCATTGTGTTTCAAGGGTAGCTGCCTCTTAGATGGTTTTGCTTGAAAACCAACTGAATCTTTCTTCCATCTACTCTTCCCTTTTCGTGTGTAAACTGGTAATAAAAATAAGATGACATTAGAGGCCATTGGTACTGCCTACACATCTCAATCAAGATTGTATATCTTCTAGAGTTTGTTACCTGATACAGCTGAAGGGGTCCGAGAAAAGCCAAACCGCTGCCCAATGTGAATCAGTCCTGTAACAGGTATCTAAAAGCTCTTAAAGGAGAAGCATCATATAATCAGCTTCTTACAAGGAAAAACTTCACATAGAGTTCAGATGCTATCGCCTTCTGGGAGGACCATCAGTTAACCTCATCCTTGGAACTATGAGAGGCCGACAGCAAACCAAAGCAATCAGTAGCTGAAAAATGAACAGACATGTACTTATCCAGACAAACAAAGTCCTTTTCCAGTTCCATATCATTCTTCTGAAAAGAGGGAGCTCCGATTGGAGTTTCAGTGATGCAGCATAAATCTCAGGAATGCCAGCACCAGGTCTGTTCTGTGCTCTTTGTTCAAGAATGACCCTTATGCACACAGTTGGTTCAGTTCCTTCTGTGAAGCCCTTCATTTTCAATCTTAAAACCTGTGATTCTGAGGAGTAGCCTGCTAAAATGGTTCCACTCTTAAGAAAAGTTTCAATCAGGCGAATGTGAGAGCTTTTAAATTGTAGCATGCATGGCTGGCTGGAACTCGAAATGACTCCGCCATTTCCAGAAAGAAATTCCGTTCTAATCTGAATTCAAAATAAGCATTACTTGATCAGATTAGATTAGTTACAACATCAATCTTGTTCATAAAATGTGAGAGGAAAAGAAGGAACTGAGTAAAATAACTGAAGCAAGTTAAGTAGATACCTTGCAGAAACTACCTTTCAGGCTTGAAATAATAGCAATTGGTAAACAGAAAAACATCTATTACAATTGAAGTACCTTCAAAAGCATATCATGATAAAAAACAAACTACCAAAACAAAGAAATATGCAGGTTGGAGGAAAACCAACACCACTATATAAAAGAAATTACTTTCAAACTTAATGGCATTGATAACTAAAAGCTCACATGCTTATATATATTCTACTCATCGTTTTAGATGCAAATTCAATGATAATGGCAATGTGATTAAGATATTTTAGATGTGTTTAATACTTGTGACAATAAACTTCACATCAACTTCAAGAAAGAGCCAAAATATTTGGAATACATCTTGAACTGAAGAAGTGAAACTCTCATATATTTATGAGGAAAACAAAAGAAGCAGCAGCAACAATAGAAACCATAATAGTGGCCCAGACAGAAAAAGGCACCATTTATATTCACAGTGTTCATGAAAGCAAGGGAAGATGTAATGTGGACTTGTGCAGTGCAGTAAAGCACATATGAAGTGAAAAGGAGATGAAAAAAAAGGTTGAGTTAAGATGAAAAATCTTTGATATGGAAAACTGAAGAGGTTGGAACATCAAAAAAATGACCACCAACCACCCACTGCACATGGGCACACATAGTACTGAAAATCAACAAAAGCAGTAGCGAATAAATGGATCAAACCACTTTCAGGAAGATGTGATGTAAATATCTTCTGGAAAGAAGTAATGCAGACCAGCCTCAGGAGCAAAATTTTACCCACTGTAGCCAGATAATCCCAAATAAAATAAACAATTCTTTAATTTTGTTTTCAAATAAGCATGACCATTAACATCCAAACAAAGAGATATTCTTATCAAGACTAAAAGCCTCCGGTCTTGATTCTTTCTTAGCAATGAGAGCATTGTTCCTCAACAATAATAATAGACAAATGATCCAACTTGCATGTGACAAAATTGTTGCTCTGGCTTTTTAAATAAGGTCATGAATTCTTAGAAATAGATAAAACTTAACATTACAAAAATGTATTACATAACATCCCCAACGGACACTTTCTATAACTCTTTTCCATTTTCAATAGGTTACCCAAATAAAAATAACACCAAGTAAGAACTAAACATTTGAAACATTTCATACAATTGTCATAAAATAGACCGACTTGCTTATTAGCATAATGCTGTCTGTAACACAAGCTAATGCAATGTGCCAACAGTATTTCATGAACCAACCATACAACAAAACCATGTAAACAAATTGCATGAAGCAATTGTCTGGTTGCAGTGTCACCAAATCTTAAATTACTAAGCCACATGGAAAAAAAATCGCAGTTTTTCTACCTCCAAAAAGAGAGATCAATAAGATTCAATGAGGTCATGGAAACCAGTTTCTAAATTGACAGTAAAACCAATAGAATTTGTATGAGAAGTACAGGACAATCGAATGACCTTAACCACTCATTATGTTTAAAAACTTCTCTCATTCATAAACTTAAATATTCTATTGATTCAATAATTAATCTCTAGCTTACAATCCTCAGAACTTTTTGAAAGACCTGGCCATTATTTTCACCAAATTATTATCCATTTTGCAAACCTCCAAAACTTATACAATCATTATTTTACAAGTTAAGAACTAACGATGCTCTTAATCATTAAACTCATGAACATAACAATTGCAGAGATTCCTCCCAAAGCTTCATACATCAGGCATATATTAAGACCCACTATAAAGTTAAAAGAACTACAGCCCATTTTAAATAATTCTTTGGTTCTATTTCAAATAAAGCATGTCAATTAAATGTCAGCAACGAGATATATTCTTGTAATGACTAAAAGCCTCCAGTTTTCAATTATTTATAGCCAATGATAATAGGCAAATGATCCAACTTGTCTCTGCAAAATTTGCTGCTTTGACATTTTAAATCCAGTCCTTAACTCTCAGGAAATATAAAACTGAATATTGCAATCATTTATCACATAACATTCCCCAAGGGCACTTTTTATAATCCTACTTCCATCTCCAGTAGGTTACTCAAATAACACCAAGAAAAACTATAATCATTTAAAACATTTCATCTCATTTAAAATATTTCATACAACCATTATAAAACAGACCCAATTTACTACAGAGATACCAGAAGGCTGTCTGTCACACAAGCAGATCCAACGTGTCAACAGCATATCATGGACCACTAATATGACAAAATCATCTCAACAATCTATATGTAGTAGTTGTCCAGTTGCAAGGTGGCACTCCAAATCTTAAATTCCTGGACTACACTGGTCGTGCAGTTTCTATAGTCGGCTTGGCTAAACTCTTCTTCCTTCTACAATCTAGTGAAATTAATCATCATATTCTTCCAACAGGACCAAACTCATTCAAATAGCCTAGCAACATCTCAAACAAACTAGGGCATGCCATTCTAAATAAAAGTTTAGGAAATAACTGGGCACCGCACCCTATACTAAATATGTAAGACAATGAACGCATCAATGTGAAATATACGAAGACACATTCACATCTTCTACATTCAATGAACAAAAATTCCATGACCTTGATACCAATCTTGAACACCTGGGCAAAATGTTTCATAAAGCATTCAAACCTCACAATAGAGGTCAAATAAGATTTAAATTGGCTATGGAAACCTGTTTCCCAATTTAAGGCAAACCAAGAGAGAAACATGATTAAAAAAAGATTAAAAATAACTTAAAAAATGACAAAATTCACCTCAAAAAATCATACAAACCACATTCATATAGCTCATAATTCAACTCTTTTATTATTTCTGAGTTTAAAATTTGTGTAAAATTTACGCATAATTTCTCTATATTTACTATGTTTTACAGATGCCTAACGCTTTTACAATCATTCTTTAATAACTTGATGACCAAGGACCGTCTTAATCAATAAATTCTATGCACATAAGAATCTTAGAGGCTCCAAAGAGAGGTTCATACATCAAGCATGATATCATGGGAACTTATTGAATCAGCCAAAAGCAATTTTTACTTTGCATGAAAAGAGAAACAAATAATAACATTCATAGTCCATTTTTGACAAAACAATGAAAGACAAATACCTGAAAGACTCCAAGATTCCTATTATAATCCGACTCGGGCAAGGTAAGTGAAATAGTCAGCTGCAGCCTATGATTTGGAGGCACCAGCCGCCTCCCCACTCCAACATTCTCCGGGCATTCAAATCCACAATGCCCACCACCACAAGATACCAATGGTACAAAAGCATCTGGGCTCGCTTTTGTATAATCAAAGCTCAATTCCTCCACAATGCTCACGGGCTCCGCCACAACCCTCCCCATTACCACCATCCCTATCAGAAACGCCGTCACCAAGATCCCAGACAGCACCAAACAAACATATGTCACCCAAAAGAAACCACACGCTAATCTCATCACAAATTTCCCCACACCCAACCGCCCTCCAATCAGCTCCACCACCACCGGGCTTAACTTCTCCATAAGAAACTTAAATATCCTCAAGAATCGATCTTTTACGCTATCTTTTGCGAGAATTAGGGTTCCGAACGGATCAGTGACGAACAAGAAAGACAAATAGAGCATCCGTAATGGAAACTTTAAAAAGTTAACAAGCAAACTGAATTGAAAGAGAATCGCTTTGATGATGAGACCAGCTATTAGGATCAAGGCGCTGTGCGGAGGAGATTCAGCGTCATGTACTGCTGGATTCTCGCGCGGCGTATCCCTTCCAGCATCAACCTGATCCGAGGTGACGGTGGAGGCGGAGAACACGGGCTTATCAGGCGCGGAGGAGGATTCACTGGCAGCAGGGAGGACCTTGGGTCGTCTATCTCGCACGGAGGCTGAACGAGAAGCGGCAAGACGGCGGCGGCGGAGGGAAGGCGGGGGAGAGGGCGGCGCGGTGGACGAGGAGGCGGTGGGGGTCTCAGCATCGGGGGCATTGGGCAAGGCATTGAGGGCATCGATGAAGAGATCGGGGGAGGGATCCGAAGGTTCCATGGGAAGCAAGGGTGGAGGAGATGGGCGGAGGTCTTCTTCGTTCATGGCTTCGGGGAGGGAAGTCAAGGAATCATACGATTTGCGTGCGAGGAATGGGTCGATTGAAATCGCGGTTTATTCGATTAATATGATTTTCATTTATAAAACGATTAATATGATTTTCATTTATAAAATTGGATTTATTTTTTTTTATTATTTTTATTTTTAATGAATACCTTCAGAATGTTGCAAATGTTGGTGGATTTTCACGATTAAATTTGTAAGTAATTAATTGTTTTTTTTTCACATATTATCATGAAATGGTTTGAAGACCTTAAGCATAGTGCTCAAATAACTATTGAATTATGTTATTTTCTTTACTTTTTTATTTTTTATTTTTTAAAAAAAGCCGGGTAAGGGGAGATTTCAATAGAGTGAGATTAAAGGGTATAAAAAAATTATTTATTTTTCTAGGACAAAAATTACAAAGAAATTATTGTAGAGTTAAACTTAGTCCATGCCAAAGGCAAAAACAGAGAAATTTTTTTTATTCTATTGGGAAACTACAAGGGATCATCTTCGTAGAACTCTGCATCTATTTGCTAATATTTGGAGCAAAACATATGTTGTCTTGATCGCTAAGAACAATTGGCCTAGATCTATTTTTAGTTTCATACATATTTCTTTATGTAATATTTGTTTAAAAATGATTACTAAAATTCTCTTAAACCAGCTAAAGTCAGACATCCACAACTTCATAGGGCTTGAATAAAGTGGTTTCTTGGCTAGGAGGTTAACTATGGATAACATTTTGGATATTCAAAACATGACCTTTCTTTGGAAAATGACATCCATAACCTCCATAAGATGAAAATTAAAGTAGGCATCGAAAAAAATTACGACACTTTAGAGTGGAATATCATTCTTGTTACCTTTAAAATTATGGAGTTCCCTAAAATTTGTGTATCTTGGATTGGGGCCTACCTTTTTATTGCTAGTTTTTCTTTTTTGATTAAAGCCTAAATGAGTGTTAGGTAAGGAGTTCCTTCCTCATCATACATGTCTACATTAGTTTTCCAAAACCTATCTGCCGTCATGAATTATGCTCTCCATTGGAGTATGATTCTTGGTCTTGACTACAAACTGAGCAGGAATTTTAACAACTTACTCTTTGCAAATGACCTAAGCATTATTTCCAAGGTATCTAGAGTTGCTACCAAATACTGTAAACTCTATCTTACAGTTTATAATGGCTTTCTAGGCAAGTTGCAAACCTACATAAGTCTATTATTCATCTATTTCTTAGGGTAATAAAAAAATCTCAATGGCTATTCAAAAAATTTTAAACATGAAATTAGGAGGTGTTCTCTTTAAGTATTTAGGAGTTTATATTTCTATCAGTTGTCTATCCATCAACCAATACCAATATTTAGTAGATTGAGTCAACACGACAACTAAGACTTGGAACCATTTAGCCATATCTCAAGCTAATAGACAAATTCTCATCAATAATACCCTCTTGGGTATTCCCACCTATTTATTATCCTCTCATGTCATTCCTGAAACAGTTCTTAATAAGATTTTCAAAATTACAAGGGACTTCTTATGAGGTAAAGGTAATAATAGTAGCGGCTTCCACCCTATTACCATTAGCGTTACTACATTAACAATGTTGAGGAGGGCTTGGATGTTGAAAACCTTAGATATACTAAGATTGACTTAATGAAAAACCTTTTTGGTGTTCTTTATGTTGAGGATAAATGTTGGATGAATATTCTCAAGATCAAATATAGAGATTTGGAAATTTGGAATTAGTTAAAACCTCCTAAAGCACCATGGTTATTTAAATCTCTATGCAACAATGCTAAGGTAATTAGGAACAATCTTTTTGATAAATGCTAGCAATCCTGGGCTCACAGATTTTTGGAATGACCATGGGTATGATATTCCTTTAGCATAGAAGCCTACATATGTCAATATGTCTATGCCATTGGAAGCCTTGGCATTCCTGATTTTATTAGTGAAAATACTCCGAATGTTGGTGATATTCAACAAATACTTAGGTATCATCTAGATAGTAACATGTCTTTAACATTGAGAATCCAAACCATTGGGTTTGATTGCCTCCAATCTCCTTAGGAAGAATCACTAAGGTGATCTATACTTAATTGGTGTATCCTTAGAATAGTCCATATACTTTTGTCACTTTGTCATCCCCCACTATAATTTAAGCCCTTTTTAATCCCTCTATTTTGTTGAATTGGTGTAATTAGATTCACCCATATAATGAGAGTTACTTTTTGCCATTTGTTTGTGTTGATGTGCCATTTTTCAAATAACATATTAATAAAAAATTAAAAAAAACCTAAATCATGTGAAGCTCTTGATGCCATTGCCGCCCTTCAATTCTATATGTTAGATCGCCTTCAAGACCATCCTCTCTACGTCCAAAATCAAAATCCGCAACGTCCTTGAGTCCCTATATAGTTTCTACATTGTTGATATCCACACTCTCAACATTAAGTGAAAAGGCTACTAAGGATTGCATCTACTTATTTAAATTCAAAAACCCCAACAGGTGACAAGTGACAACTAGAGGTTGGCGATCTCTTTGAAAATTGAAGGTTGCTCCTAGGGTAAATGAGTTGCAAAATCAAATTGCCACCCTAGAATGAATATGATGCCTCTTAAGTTGCTCCGGGTCTTATATTGTTCCAATTACAACGAAATCAAGCTTCCATATAGAAACACTTGCCACACTAATAAATGCATTGGAACAATATTAGACCCCGAGCTTAAGCCTTGATGTAATGTTCATGGACTATGATACCTTGATCGAGCTTATACAACAAAGAGTTGATAGAGTGACTTCATGATTTGATAAGGTAATTGTAGACATCAAATCCTTCTTAAATCACTTCATGCCAACAAACATCGTGATAATCTCAAGGATTCACAATGGCTTTATTGACCATCGTGCAAATAATACTTGTTGAAATCTGAATGTGTCCTTGTTTTTTAAGGGATTAGATCTCTCTAGATGGCTCAAGAGAGCCGTCAAGATTTGGATAAAGTTATTAATTTTTGTTATAGTTTTAAGTTTGTTTATATAAAAAAAAAAGTACAAATAATTTAAACCTTTCCCAATGGCCAAGAAGTAAAATAATCAAGATATAATTTTCTTACAAGAAACCACGATTCCTGCCTTGGCTTGCGATTGCATTCGCGTTTCTTCGGCCTTCGATGGAGAACGCCGACGAGGACGCCGCCGGCGAGAACCCCGCGTCACCGCCCGAAAACCCTAACCCTAGGCCGGTAGTTGTTGGGGATACGGCTCCTACGCCGGCTCCTCCGTCCCGAACTCCGTTCACGAGCCTCAGCCAGGTCGATGCCGACCTCGCCCTCGCCCGCAGGCTCCAGGAACAGGTATTGGCCTTCAATTCCGCTTTTGTCTTCGATTTCCTCTCTTGGTTGGAGCTAGGGTTTTGATTTCTTTTGTAATTGGTGCAGGAGAGGGCTTACATGATGCTGATGATGAATGGAGGTCATGGTGGTCACTATACTGGGTTGGAGTTTGGGAGCGATGAGGATGAGGATGAGGATAGGGATGGGGATGAGGGCGATGGTATGCATGATTTGGCTGGGGAGGGTCACGACCATCTGATTCATGATGATGATGATGATGATGATGATGGGGATGATGATGGTTGCGAAGAAGATGAGAGCGATTATGAGGAGGATGCCTTCGATGCTAATGAGGAGCGGATTGATCCTGCTGCCTTTGATAGTGATGAGGCGTATGCGAGGGCATTGCAGGAAGCTGAGGAGCGGGAGGTTGCTGTCAGGTTAATGGCCATGGCTGGATTAGATGATTGTAAGTTCTTCTGGAAATCCTCTTAGTTTTACTAGTCCTTTTCCAGTTTCCTGTGTTTAATGTCACTTCCAATTTTTTTTTTGTTTTAATATTTGAATCTTTAAGGGGCGACGGAGCATCATCGGGACAGTGGCAATAATTCTTAGGTGCTTGATTATTTATATGAATTTGCAATTGAGATTGATATTAATATGAAATATTGATTGGCCATAGTGAGATTATTTGAGTATAAATTCCCATTAAGTGTCTAAAATTGAAAAGTTTCAAGAATATGATGCAAATATCTCGAAGTTGTTTATAAGAAAGTGTACATTCGGAAAACAAAACATGGTGACACAAGGGGATGCTCGTTTGCTTGTTGGCATCTTATGCTTTACAGAAAGGGGAAAGTGAAGCATGCAACCAACACCAAGAAAGGGCGAGAACTCTTATTGCAAACATTTGAAAATATAGATGGAAATTCATATCGTATGGTTGATATTTGGATAATCATGCAGGTTGCATGTAACCAAATTGATTAGTTTCTTGACTTTGAATTAGTGTCTACTGAACTTTGATTGATTGTGTATGTTCTTGAACACAGCTGTTCGTATTGGTAAAATTGTCCACCAAAACGCAGTTCATGATTGATGCTTATGTGAGCTTTTATTGTGGTTGCATTCATATTTCCAGGAAAATGTGGAATTATATATCAAACATCAAATTTTTCAGTTCTTGCTTGTTTCACATGAATAAGTTATATATCTTACATTGCATTTCAGCCTCGTAAAGTTCCATGATGGAATTGTAGCCACTCTAAACTGCGTCCACGTAAATGACCTATATATATATATATATATATATATATATACTTGTCTCTTCTTTAATTGCTGTAGAGAAATAGAGTGGCACTCACATTCATTGAAGGTTAAGAAGTGTCTTCCCTTTGTGCGTGCTCTATTACGCTCTTTGCTATAATGCATCTGAATTCAAGCAAATTTAAGATTTGGCTTTGCAACCCTTCGTTGTTGCTGTTGTCCTTTATGTTGTGAGAGCATGTACTACTTTAAGATGTTAAACTTCTGTAAGAATCCATCCCTTACGTGTGTTTTCCACCTTCATCTATTTTAGGATACTTGGGAAAAGGTTGACCCAGATGAATTATCATATGAGGTAAATGAGGTTTCTGTGCACTGTCATGGTTTTTTTGGTTTGTAATTTATTAAGTTTGTAAAAAATGTTTCAATAATTTCAGGAACTAGTTGCCTTAGGCGAAGTGGTTGGAACTGAGAGCAGAGGCCTTTCTGCTGATTCGATTGCTTCTTTGCCTTCAATCAGTTACAAAGCTCAAAGTGGACAGGATAGCAACAATGACCAGTAAGTGAAGCTCCCTTTTAACACCATTCTGGTATAGTATTCCATAACATTCTTTTTGTAATGTAATTAAAATTTATGTCGTAGATGTGTTATTTGCCGATTGGACTATGAAGATGGCGAATCCTTAGTTTTGCTTTCATGCAAGCATGCGTACCATTCTGAGTGTATAAATAGGTGGCTTCAAATAAACAAGGTACTTTCTCAGTTCCAACTTGTCAAATGTCATTAGATGAACTTGTTTCCTAGATTTGGTTATTTTACTTATTTTTATACTGTCTTTAGCTTAGATTTTTAGAGGGGAGGCTTTGTCCATTTATGAGGGTGTTTTTTTGGGAAGTTGGCGATTAATGTTTTCATGTTGAAAACGTCATTGTGAACATGTTAGGTTCAGCTGCTATGTTCAACTCATGTGCTGTTCAACTCATGTGCTAACCATTTTCTTGCGAGGATAGTGTGCACTATAATTACCTTCATAGGGAAACTCACTTTCTGTTTGCAATTTTGTTTACTTAGCAATCATTGCATTTCGTTTGTTGAGACTTCTTTGAAATTGTGGTTCTCACTCAACATGCAAGGTTGGTTGTTCCTCAAGATTCTATTTGGTTTGAATAATTTGCTTGCCGTTGTTTGTTTCCTCCCTATGTAACTCCTAAATGACTTGATTCATACAATAAGAGGCTGTCTTCAGCAATATTTAGTGTCACTATGCGCTTAAGCACCATGCTAAAGAGTTATTTGTTTCTTGCTGTTGGTGTACTATTTCATATTTGGACTATTGCTTGAATGTAATTTGTGTTTGACTATTATTTTCCACTTGTTTTAGAACTGCCCTAGCACGTAAGTGAAAATGCAATTATTCTAATCCATCACTGTACTATTCATGTGAGAATTCGTATGTTGCAAGCAGATGCTTCTCATTGTGGGTTGAGGTATGATGTGTCACCCAAATACCAAGCAATGAATTTGATATTGCTCTTCATGGATTTCCATTATATTTTGCCTGTTTTATGGTAAATTTGAACAATCATTAGATTAGATTTATTGTCATTGGCATCATAGAGTTTCATATCCTGGTAGCACTTTCGGGTTTCCCAACTTTCTGCCTAGATTGTGTGCTATGGGGTGAAAGGGGATAAAATTTTGTGTGTTTCATATTCTGATAGCATTTCTCAACTTTCTGCCTCGAGTATGCGGTGGAAGGGGGACAAAGTTGTCCGTGTGTGTGGTTAGACTGATAATCATGTGTAGAAAAAGTAAAGTGTGGTGAAAGGGGATGAAAAGTTTGATGCAAAAAGGTGGGTGTACACAATGAGCGGGTTGCCTTTCTAAGAGGTTGGAGGTGAGAATTGGAGCCTTTTGAGAAAAGCTTCTTATTTCCTCCTTTATTCTTAGCAAACCTAAACATCTATGACAAACAGGACCAAAGCACCACTGAGGCCTTGAACTTAGTAATTTCTGTAAACAAAGTCCATCCATTCTTGATAAATACCATGTAGAAAATTAGGTTGTATGCTTTTAAGTATATTAACATAAATATTCAAGAAATTGCAGTTCTTGATTGACTAGATCTACACCTGATTATTCAATGTTCCACTTTAAGTGATCACTTGTATATTTCAGTAACCATGATCAGCAATACAGTAGTATTGCATGTGAAGACCGCATACTCAATAATCTGTTTATCTGGGGTTATGTTCTCTTGCATTTTGTTGAGCTGAAACATTTGCATTCCCCATTTGCCACAGGTATGCCCTGTTTGCAGTGCTGAGGTTTCAACATCTGTGGACAAACAGGATTAATTCATTCTGAAGACCAATAAACTGTGTTGTATGGGATTATAAGAATACTCCAAGAAAAACAATATGTGGAATTCTGGCATAGAGAAAGACATCCATCATTGCCCCATTGCAGGAGGAGTGAAGGAGCCTGATGATCTAATCCAACACTAAGCGCTTTCCCTTCTCCAACATGTCTGCGGATTGTGGATTCCTACAGTTGTAGTAAGCTTGTCTTGTGTGTGAAATGCTCGGGTCTTATTAGTTCTCTCTCGTATTATATTAATTTGACTGAAATGGAACTCTTATATGTTGCAATATTATTTGTTTGATGACCTAATAACTGATGGCTGATCAGCAGCCCCTGTGTTCTATCTGTTGAATTATGTTTAATTGATGAGTTACAGGCATTTGTCACAGAGGTTCCCCTTTGCAGGGTGACACTAAGCAGGCTGTTTTGTTGGGTCATTACAGAGATCATCGAATTGTAATGGACACAGAATTAGTTCCACATCACTGCATTGGGTAACGGTATAGACTCCCGGATGAAATCGAATAGGATTAGGGGTCAGTTGGCTTTGTGCTGAGTGGGGCCTGACGAGGCCAGCAGACTAGGATTGAGGGCCATGTAATGGATCCAAAATTAGTTATACATTGCCTAATAAATGTACAGTCTATGAACACGTTAAGTGATAGTTATTTTTTACCTTTCAAAATGGTGTTTTTTGGGGGTTGGGAGGGGGACAAATAAATAAAATTCTAGTTATCACTCTAACTCAAGATCCAAACTGCACCAACGAAAAGATCTAAAATGAAAACAAAAAAATAATAATAATAATAATAATAATAATAATAATAATGTAGATATTATGGAAAAAAAATTAATAATATTATTCTTATACCCAAACCTATGAAAATGTAAACCTTTACATAAAAGATAACACTCCCTTCGCCATATAACACACTCCAAAATGACCCATCAAGAGCTCTTTTACTACCATACTTTGAAAGTCCAAAAAAAAAAAAAAATAACTTTAATTTAGAATTGGTAGGGGGTGCGCCAGGCCCATGCAGCAGTGCAACGCAAGGGCGACGCTTGAAGGCCCCACTAGCAAGCTAGTGTGGATGGGCCCTCCCCAAAACAAGAAATTAATTTAATATCATAGTGGGCCGATGGCCCACGTATCAGATATTAAACTGATAAGAACAGATACTACACTTGATCTTAGCCAAAAGGCCGAGAAAGGTATGCTTTTCTTTGAACCCATTCATCTCATTTTATAGATAACCATCATGTTCCTCTTTAGACCCCAGCCGATGTGGGACTAAAATAAATATTAAACTAGATCTTAAGTGATTTATTTATTTACAAAATCAGAATTGTTCATGTTTGCTTTTTTTTTTTGCATTGATTTTTATGCATTGAAGTATATATATATATTTTTTTTATTTTTTATTTTTTTCTAAAAAGAGAGCTTTGTGTTTAAATTAGATTTTGAGCATAATAAACCGTTTTAAGAGCTACAAGTATAGCACAAATTATGTTAATACTAAATCACAATATTCTCTATATTTAGTTGGTATTTACGTAGCATGTTAATAGTTATTAATTATTATGGTTGGTTAATTTTGAAATAAATAAACAACAATTGAAAAAACTTTTACAACCAATAAAACCATGATTTCTGAAACAACAATTTAAAGGGAAGAAAAAAGGAGAAAGGAAATTCCTCAAACAAACAACTTCAAATCCAAAAAGCAAATCATTTCATTAAAAAAAAAAAGCAGCAGATCATAATGACAACACACAAAGAGGGCAAAACACAACATATGAAAAGAGAAATATTTTTTAATTTATTTTTAAAAAAATAAAATCCTTATCTCATCAGTTTGTGTTCTTGCTGTTGTACTAAATCCCACAAAACACACAAACTGGAAATAAATAATTATTTATGGGCCAAGAAAAAAAAAAAAGAAATTGAGGAGTGTGCATCAGAGTCATGGAAGAAATAGATCAGCGCTTGCAAGCATTGAAAAAGAGCAAGCTTCAAGTTGCATAAAAGCATGTCATCATTGCACTCATATCATCCATCAAAAAATAATCAATTAATAAATTATAAAAAAAAAGAATAAATAACTTTCGAAAACAATGTTAGGGAAAAAATAAAATAAAATAAAATATAAACAAGTTGTTGGAAAAGAAAGGGAAAAATCAAAGAGAGTAATGGTGAGAAGAAAGAGTTGTAATGGTGAGAATGAAATAGATAATGTTGATATATAAAATTGGTTGAAGGAATCCACCAATGTTTTTAATCTTCTGAGAAGAGTGGCGGCGTTGAGGTTGTGGAAACACTGTTTCCTATATGGTATGAGACTTTATATATATATATATATATATGTTCTTGAGTTAGGGTTAGGGTTAGGGTTTGAAGACACAGGGAAACGGAACGGAAACCATGTGCACGAACACACCGAATCCAAACATATTTTGAACCTCAATTTAAACATCAGATCAAACTCTTTTATCAAAATTTTGAAAAAAAAAATCGTAACCCTAAGTTCATCCTCTTTTGAAATAATAATAATAATAATAATAATAATAATAAGTTATGATTAATAAAAATTGATTAGGATAAATAAAAATCCAAAGAGATTTGGGTTAATTAAACAAACAAATGGTTTAAATTCGAACTTTTATAAATATATATCTAATACATGTTGAAAGATATCTGTTTTTTTTTTAATTGAGTTTTCGAGTGATAAAAAAATCATTACAATGATTGAAAGAGCATGAATGGTTTAAAATAAAAAAGAAGAATAAATTTTATATAGAATTGATTATATTTTAAAGAAATTATTCATATGTAATTTTATTGTTCCATAGTGTTTCTTCAGCACAAATGACTAATGCAACCCATAAGGTTGTAAAATTATTATTTAATCAAATGTTTTTTTATAAATGATTGAAATTATTATTTAACTTCTTTTCTTTCCCCTTTTGATGGTGTTCTTAGAAGTCCATCTTTAATTTCCTTCTAGAGAATTTTCTGTTAATAAAGAATTTTCTAATTTGAGATCTATCATGTTGCACAAAAAAAAATAAAAAAATAAAAAAATAAAATAAAATAAAATAAAATGTAAATAAATAGAATTAAGATCTTTGAAGATGAGATTGGAGGAATTTAGTTGGGGATTCTTTTTCTCATTTAGCTTTGCTTCTAATTTTGCACACTCATATGTTTCCCCAAATCATTTTACTCCCATTAAGACTTCTGCAGGATGGATGTACTATTACAATTATCCATCTCAATTTGTTACTAAGATGCTGCACCTTTCAGACAAATTCCTCTTGAAACACATGATCAGATTGTTTCTCCAGCTCCAAATCCACACCACCTACACATTCAATATTTGATCAATTACATTTAGGAATTTTGAAAGATCCAACAAACATAATAACATATAAGAATGAAAAGAATTACTTTTTAGAATCTAAACTTGTTGAGTATCCTGACAGTGCTTCTTGAAGTTCAAACATTCATCAATTAGGAATTCACTGCAGTAAAAAATCTGATCAGTATTGTCATTGCAAGTTCAAGATCAAATTATTTGATGATAAGTTCTTACAATATGCGCTCAGCCATTTGAGGTGTATCCCATCTAGGGCTCCAAGGGTAATCATTTATGGGAGACGACATCAAGGGCACACCTTGAGAAGTGAAATGCTGCATGTTGTTAAATGAAGGTCCATCATTATTAGCATTGAAAATGTATATGGGGAATACCATTGATTCTTCTAAAAATAATATTGATATGTTAATTATGCAAGTAATTAAACTGATAACATTTAACCCAAAGTTGAGACAAAGGCATAACCAATTGACAAAGAGATGATGTGATCAGATAGCTTGCAGAGTTACATAGCTTTTAAGCTCCTCAGTTAGATCATTGACAAGATTTAATCGATTCAAGTCCAGAAGCAATTATATAATAGTCTTCAGCAGGCAAAATTCTTCCAGTAAACTTGACATGATCCAAATCAACACGCACATTAAAGATGGCCCTGAAGAAATCTAATCATGTGGACTAACCAAACAATCAAGAAGCATCAAGGATTTTCGTAAATGAGGTGGGTCGCAGACTAACCAAGCACCATCAAAGTTTCCTAAAGCACATTGACTATTGATGTTCATAGGTGAGATGCACTTCATTTAGAGTCTAAGACAATCGATAATCTAATCGATAATCTAATCAGGAAAATTAATAAGTAGAGGATGCATTGCCATTTTCCATCTCATGCAGAATATCAATGCTTGCAATAGTAAACTTGTTCAAAAGCTCTAGTGGGAGCTGAATAGCATTTCTTTGAAATTCAATCAACTCGGAATGACCTAAGCAACGTCACCGTAATATCAATTTATTCTTCTCCGAGCATTAAATGATCATATTTGTTCTCCAATATATACACATTTTATTGCCTAAATCATGTGAGCTCCTCAAAATATTTTCAAGTCCAATCATATCCTTTTCTTATGACAATCATATAAAACTAATGATGGACCAGAACCCCTTTTCGTGAGCTACCATAATTCTAAGAATTATAACTAGCCATTTTCATGCAATTACAAACATGTGCAGTGAGCATGTAATTACAAAATTTGACCATCTCATTATTGATTTCATATAATGATCTCCTTTTTCCCCAAATTCTAAATGCAAGAAAAATATTTCAGCATTCATATTTCACTCTCATCATACTTCCACTTGCCAAACGTCCATCTATGCCAGGGGAGTGTTAATCATCACTTTCTAGTAAAAGAATTGGCTATAAGATATTGTTTCCGAATATGAACTACCAAAACTTGCAAAAGTTATTCATGTTGGAGCACCATACTATTAGATAGAAAATACCTGTTCATGATAAAGAATTAGTTTGCTGGAAATTTTTGAATATTTAAAAGGAAATTTTACTTAATGTTCTTAGTCACTAAGGTTATTTCAAATGCTCAATGAATAAAATTTCGGAAGTAATTTGGTAAATGCTACACTACATGTGTTATAAAAGCACAACAGATGGTGATATAAATGTGAAAGACCTGATGGATCTAAGAAGCACAACTATTGCAATTATGTAAGATTGAACGTCATATATAAGCATGAAAAAGTCAATTACCTGACAACTTTGCAAGGCCAATGTAGGTTGCTGCTTTGGAAATTGAGTAGAAAAGGAAAAAGAAACCTACACAAGTATATGATAATTTGATTATAGTAGCTACAATTGGATACGATGATGACAACACAATAATAAAAATATCAAAATAAAAAAATAGAAGCCGCAGAAAATAATAAGCATTCAAATAGACAA
Organism: Dioscorea cayenensis subsp. rotundata; assembly: GCF_009730915.1. Taxonomy (NCBI): domain Eukaryota; kingdom Viridiplantae; phylum Streptophyta; class Magnoliopsida; order Dioscoreales; family Dioscoreaceae; genus Dioscorea; species Dioscorea cayenensis. The sequence goes on along the minus strand of NC_052481.1, from coordinate 17,316,192 downwards.
AAATCAACATCGCCAATGTCGGTATCATGTGAAGTACAAGGCAATGCAAGTGTGCCCATGAAAAGTTGAAAACTCACTGTAACCTATAATGTAATATAAAGCTCATTATTTCAAATAACAACCTCTAACAAGGGAAACCGCATTTGGAGTAGTCAGTGATATAACCTACATACGCTTGAAACCAGGATGGTAAATACAGTATTGTTGGCATTTCGGGGACTTGGTATTAACTTATGCAAGTTTTATTCTGTTACATTACTATTTTTATATCAGCCCATATTTGGCATAAATATAAATAGAAAAGGAAAATCAGAGAATAATTCCTAACTCCCACATGGAAAAAGCTTAACCAAGGACGAACCAGGCTACAATTGGTTGGCCAAAATAGGCAGCTACTAGCTACTCTGTTCTTGAAAAAGATACTTCAGACAGACTGGGAAAATAAACCCTTCTTTCCAGGCTTTGTACTGGACCCAAATGCACCCACAAAGTGCTGAAGCATAATGGGATGGAAAACATTAAATCAATACCTTCATATATCAAAATTAATGGAAGAGTGTAAGGTGCGGGATGACCACAAGGCAACCAATTGAAGATAATACAATTGTCAGTGAAGTCGAAAAAGGAACTGTTACATGCTGAAATATGCAAGTCTTAAAAGCACAGTCCTAAATACTGTTTCTAGAAGTGAAAAGAACAGAGTATATGCTCATGAGAAGCATCACACAATGGAGAAAAAAACCCTCATGCATAAACCAAGAAAATAAAATATATCACAGGAGAATCTAAAAATTAGTAGCATATCTAGAGGTATAACTCCCTCACTCTCACTAACTGGAACTCTCACTATTAAAATCTAATATCAATTCATAAGGAGGCAAGTTGCTATTGACCAGAAAGAATAAACTACTAGAAGTCCAAGGATAGGAAAGCTGACACAGATTTTCTGGCCGCCACATAAGCTATTTGGTTCCCAAATCAATCTGGTGACTGCTTGGTGAAATAAAATTGAAGATGGTGACCATGTTGATGTAAATTGAAGTTTGGCTATCAAAATGAAATAAGACAATCCTTAAAGTGACCTATGAAAATATTAACCCGGTCCTGAACTGTATGCTTTTGACAAAAGAACACTTTTAGCCTGAATTGAAGATCCATATTTGAAGCAAATTAAAATTTCTAGATCAAGTCTGTCTGCAGCTATGAAGCATGGACATGGACATGGCAACACGATACGACATTGACACGGGATACAGTGGGACGCAACAATAACAAAATATTCAGAGTAAATGCAAATAGTTATATTTTCTATTCAGATATTAGTAAATTTCCTAGAAGCTGTATTGCAATTTGTTATTATATATGTGAACAGGCTTTAAAAATTAAATAATAATTAAGTAAACTGACCCAAAATATTTAAAAAAAAAAAAAATGATGCAATGTGATTTGTTACTTATCATGTTTTGTGTTGGGTAACCATTATATTTAACTAACTACTAGATAATATGTGGGCAAGATAGGAGAATAAAGGTTTTCTATATTTTCATAGGTTTACAAGGCTCCTTTTTATTGGGAAGGATACACAGATTCTCTATTAAGCTATTAGAGGATAATGTACAATAAAATCTTCCAACTAAATATAGAAACTAACTATTATCTACAAATATTCTGCCCGATTTTCTTCCTGTCAACAAATATTCTGCCGGATTTTCCTCTTGTCAACATAATACAAGGATGCTGGATATTTGAATAACTACTTGTATAAGCTTCAAAATATATGTGATCAATTTTTTACTTGTGTGGTAGACCGTGTCCATGGTGTGTTCATGTCAGACACCGGTACGACATCGACACGTCACTCATAATGCCATGCCCATGCTTCACAGGTCTCCAAAAAATATATTGAAAAGAAACATCAAAATAGAAAATATATTGAAAAATAACATCGGAATCCTATTAGATGTAGATAAATCCCAAAATTCCATTAGAATGCTAAGAAGGTTGAAGTCATTTTCATGTTATATAGGCAGATCTCAGTCAACATCCTAACCAAGGCTAACTTTGCACTTCAGGAGAAAATGAAATAAGTATATAATGTAGCCTTCTGTCACCATGGATCCAGAGCACACCTCCGTCATCATAGCTCCCCTCTCCGCCCCAACCACCCTCCTCAATGCTAGTTCTCCCCCACCTCCAGCTTCAACATGATCCGAACCACACCTCCACCATCGCCAACCCCATCCTCCACCCCTGCCAGCCTCCTCAGCACTGCTTCTTCCTCACCTCCATCTTCACCATGATCCGGATCACACCTCTACCATCGCAGCATCCTTCCTCCTCCCCGGCCACCCTCCTCAACAATGATTCCCCTCCATCCCCTCCAGCTTTGCCATGATCTAGACTGCACCTCTGCCAGCGTCACCCCCATCCTCCGCCCTGACCATCCTCCTTGATGCTGCTTCCCCTCCCTCACCTCCAACTTTGTCATCAAAACCCCCATGTGGACCAAGCTACATTCCTATCATGCTGGCTCTCTCCCTCATCAACAGCTTCTTAGTTGTTGTTGTTGTTAAATTTTTGCGTCATTCAGGTTGGGTATCAGGGAAAGCTAGTCTGGATGTATAGCATTACTATGTAAATGCAGTTAAACATTTTATTTCACAGCATTCAAATTTTTGCATTTCTAATATTAATCTGTATTCTTATATTTAATCGTTCGCCACTTCGAGCCAACCAAATCCCCAGCCCAACTCTTTATAACTAGCACAAGAAGCCAATGATGACTTGACACCCTAGTAGCACACCTAAGGGAGAGAAACCCATTATATACCCAGGGTTCTAAAAAGCATTTGCATCTTGAGGTTTTCATGCATGCATTGACGGAGAATGCACATGTGTGTGCATTAAAATATAAATAGAGATAGAGAATGTGTACATATGGTATCAGAAAAGAGAAACAGAAAAATGTGCGCAAGCGCACATACAAATAGAGAGAGAATGCGTGTGTATGCATGCAACGAGACATATACATGTGTGATATATCCTTGCGTGTCTGCATTATATTTGAACATATAGATTTACAGCTTATGAATGGTAATCTAAATGTGTGCATATGCATGCAACGAGGCATATACATGTGTGATATATCCTTGCGTGTCTGCATTATATTTGAACATATAGATTTACAGCTTATGAATGGTAATCTAAATGTAATATCACCCAAAAATACTTCAACTACCTTACTATAAAAACAAAGTAAAGTGATACTTATATCATTTGATAATCCACGTTCCATATTACACAATCAAGTCTAAATGTAAAAGAAAAAAACTGTACAGACTATATGTTGTTGGCTGCCACAAATATGAAACATCTTCTCAAGTTTTCAACTATTAGATTCATATTCAATATTCCTTTCATTGAAATGAGGAGATAATATCAGTCTTTTCGATCACACATGAAGCATAGTTTGTTTATACTATTTAGTTCCTTGTTCATAATTTAACTTTTTAAGCCCATGACAAATGCAACCAACATGATGACAAATGACTCCAAAAAGTCAATATAAATGGTCTTGCAAGGTTGTGAATGACTCCATATTAATAAACTCATGATAGAAAATGAAGCAAGGAGTTCAGTCTCATACCAAGAAATTGAAAGTACCAGATACAGCCACCACAGTAGCTTTCCTGCAAAACACCTGCAAGGAGATCAAATCAATAAAGTATCATATACAGAAGTCAATAGACCACAAAAAGAAAATACTAATTGCATGACCACCCACCGGATCAGCTTCCAATGGCCTTCCAAATAGAGGGGCTAAAGCCTCAATAAAGCGTCTTCTTGCACCAATTGATGCAACAGCTTCCACAACCTTTAAAATGAAATGAACCATACTGAAGCTTCAAATTACTGCTCTAGCATGAACAGTTATCATATAACCTACAGACAACTCCATCTTTGCAAGCATAAATATAACAATAACACCCCAAACTGGAAAGAAGTGCAAAAGTATAAAAATATGACTGGAAATAGATGCTCATACCATGTACATTAATGCAATTTCAATGTGAATATGATAATAGTTGTTAAAAGAATTGTTAATAAAACTAAGATATTCCTGTCAGAGGCATAAAATACTAAGCTCACAAATCTAGAATTAAAAACTATCCATGAGCATAAAAACTTAGGTATGTCCACCACGTGCAAAATGTTTTCAGCAATTTAGTTGATATTTTTATGTAGTCAATTTTTTATATGAAATACAATAAGACGCCAAACTCAAAAAGCTATTGTGTAAGAATTTGTTAGTTTTCATCTATTGGGAATCCTTGTTTCTGAAAAGGGCATTGGATCCCTCTCAAGAATGTCTTGTGGCTCCAACCTTAAATCAAAAGGTTTCTAGCACTGGATTTGACTGTTCAAGCCAGACTCTAGCTGAAACCAAAAATTACGCCCCCACTACATTTCACTCTTGGTGGAGTGTATAAATCATGATATTTACTAACAACAAGTTTATAACATTGTACAAAATCTCACCATATATCTTTAATGCTTGCTCAAGTACAATAAGATTAAACAAAATATATTTACAAAAAGGGCACCCTTAAAAGCTCGTAGCTTGCCTTTGAAAATTAAAAACCATAGTTGAATTGAAAATTTGTATTTAAAATGGAAAATGGATATTACTCCATGAAACTCCAAGTTACTTTTTGACTAAATGCATTTTAGACTGTTGCCATAAAACACATCAAGCTATAATCATTCTATTATAAAACAATGACAGCAATAGTATCCAAAAGTCTTCCCAAGGTAAATGTAAAATTTCTTTTATAGTAAGTTTCCATGGTATTTTAAGCATTTGCATTCAAAGACTCTGTTCCCAAAGGTGGCTATAAATCACTCATCAAAGTTCTGTTTCTGGAAAACAACAATAGTTAACTATAATTTGTTCCTTTTACCCCACAAAAACAGAGCCTCTTACTAATATAAACAACCATCTTGTCCCTATATACCATCTCATTTCAGAGAAGAGAGCAATCCACCTCAACTTTTTGTTTTTATGTACTTGTGTCTCCCCAGTAGGTCATTCATGGAAGGTCTATTTTTTGGAAAATGACATTGCTTAATATGAATTTCTCCATTTACCACTTTGAAAACCTCATGAAACAAACACCTTGTCATAAACCATTTTGTGCTAGAAAACAGTCTAATTCACCTAAAGTTTTTATGTCAACATACTTGTGTCCCCGTTTTCATGTTTCTGGAAAAGTATTTAGCCATTAAGAGATGGAAATCACACAATCCTAGGAAACCCGAGACAAAAACACATGCCTGTCAAAACCGTTGCATACTTAAACAGTACACGCAAGCCTTTGCCAGACAGGCAGGTATTTGAGTACTAATGAAATAATTTTTAACCATCTATCAAAATTAACACTGATATACTAGGACATCAGAAAATATTGTTACATTTTAGACTTTAAAAGCGACCAGAATTGACTAGTTGTGAAGTCATCCATCCAGTGACACCATTAGTGACGAAGATAAGCATGCATCTACATTATAGCCTCATGACCCTTTGCTTGGTAAGGTTTAACACTGTGCTAACTAAAATTTTCTTAATTGCCCAAACCTAGTCATCATAATCATAGTAGTTTTGGCACTCAAAAGAACACCTTAAATAAAATTCAAACAATAACTTGAAACAAAATAAAATAAAACCCAAGTTTTTGCAGGCAATGCTTTATTAGTAAAAGTATATACTTCTGCATCTTCCAAGGGAAACAAACCATAAAGCAAGGAAACTACCATGTTGATTTGTTATGACTAATTTGAGAATAACACAACGAAAAATTATATTAATAATTCAGGAAATGCAACCAACCTGCATTTGAAGATTGTCTTCTAGAGCAGGGAGATATTCTGCCATGCACCTTTGGTTGTAGTGACACAGAAACAGATCATTCAGTTAGCAACTGACTATTATAGTTGTTTTAGTCAAAGACTTGCATAAGAATGATGAAAAATTGAAGAGAAGTAAAGAGTAACATGTGATTTTGGTAACTAACAACATAGCACAACTTACATCCCATCTAACCATGGAGGAAGTTTAACATCCTCAATGGAGAATAAGCTTTTTAACTCTGAAGTAGAAACCAATTTCAAGCGTGGAGCAGCAGGAGTGGAGGAATATGATCTGATAATGGGAAAGATAACCTACAGAAGAGGAACTGTCAGCATAAAATCTTCTGACTGTTCATGGCTAACTCACAAACTATTATTACCTAGCAAAATGTGAAGATAGTAAGCCTCATTATTTTATTTTTCACTTTTTTTTAAGTAGGCGTTATGAAAGTTGAGAAGTTGGAAATTTTCCTTAACATATAAAACAAGATACCCTCAGGATATAACAAACAATTATATAAGAACCTAATTATCACAAACACTTTATTAACAATAAAAATCAAAACAAATTTAGGTGTGGATTTAATAATTTTTCCAATTCCTGGATCATGTTGTTTGACAGAACATTTTTATTACATCAGCATTGATCTGAAACATTAAACAAATAAAACCAAAACAAAGCCAAATAGATTAGAATCCATTGCTGCTACATTGTCTCTTAATTAATAACTGGGCTACTTGACAATGCAGATTGATGGCTTTTTCCTGTCGCAGAACATACAAGGATGTTGACCAAAGGTGGTTGCACAAGAGATCCCACAGGTAAACTGATAACCCACTTTCACAGTTAATGGTTCAAATTATTTTTCCTCAAAATAAAGCATTTTCCAGAAAATGGGAAGAATGGTCCTATAAACTTTTGGTAAGATAATTATAATATTATATTATAATCATCAATAACTTTTTTGGAAATAACTCAGGTGATTCTTCCAAGCAAGCACGAAATAGACCACTTACCTTTAAATCAAGCAATAAAAATCAGATTTTGTACACGAAAGTTTTAATAGGTTTCACTTCCTCACACTCTCTTCTCATCACTTCAGGATTGTTTATTTCACCGTAAGGGGAACAGTGTAGCTTCATTTCACTATAAGTGGGAAAGTGTTATTTCCTTCATTTTAGTTAAAAACAGCTTCAATGTTTTTATAGCTGAGGAAGAAGTAGGCAACATATATGATTTCACTTCCTCCCATTTCCCCCAACCATCCCAACCCCATTAAAGGTGTCTTGAAACTCCCGATTACTTCTGTGCCTTTTCAGTTGATGTGAAATGAACACCTGAAGTGCAAGTTTTCCACCAATTCAAACCACTTCAAAGAAGTGGGACTTCTGCTCACTTCTTCATTTCCTGACACTTAAAAGGAAATGAAGGAGAGCTTATAGCCCTCAATAAGTAGAGAAATACTACAAACACAAGCAATATTATACAAACAACCACAACAAAATAGAGAAATAAATATATAAAGAGAAAAGGGGGAAAAAAGAAAAACACTAGTTTTGATTCACTATTTGCAGCTCTTGCTGATCCGCAACTCTTAAGCCAAACACATTTTTGGAGAGTTCTGGGAATTCAATGTTGAAGAACTTTGCCAACATCCTGATAATTGCCCTCCCCCTCTAAATTCTTCTTTCACTCTTCTTAGAAAAAAAGCTACATTTTTAGCCTATCTCCTGTCTCGAAGCAATTTAACTAACTTCTCCTTCTACAAGCCTCAACCACCATCATTTTTCACTCTCTTTCATCTTTATTAAAGCCTTGCCTAAATTTCAAGTGTTAAGAGGCTACAAGGCTGAGGTGATTTAGGTTTGAAGATACTTTTTTTAAAGAGAAGATAGTAATCATGGATGAAAGGTTGTCCATAGAGGAGAAAAGTCAAAACAACGGAGCTAAATTGAGTTTGGAATAAGCAGAAAAGGAGAAGTAGCTGCTTGAGGTAATGCTTCTGAGGCATTACAGCAATAAAAATGCAAGAACCTCCTAGGCCATGTGTTGAGATTTGGAAGCATCCAACAGTGCATTTGGTAAAATGTACAGTATGATAGTATTTCTCAGCCTCAGAAATATCCAAGAAAAGTTTCAGAGTATTACTAGTTAGTCATTCTATCTAAACAAAGCAAAAGAAAACCTGTAAGTAAATCTTCTGCTCATTTTTCCAAGGGCATCCAATGACCAGCTGGTTCAAGGATGTATCCAGCAAAGGAACAGAAAATTTCACCTCTTCTGGCTACACTAGAATGAAAACAAAAACCACATTTAAGAAGTTCACCATAAAAAAATCATATATATATATATATATATATATATATAAGTAGTTCTAAGCTTATAATTGCAGAATTAAGATCAACTGAGTAATAAGATCCTTCGGAGAATGCTTACCTTGTCAGGTCCAGAGACCAAACACACTTCAATCCCCTGAGAGATATAGACACACCATTAGTTGCTACAAGATAAATAGCTCTACCTTTAAAGCAAATAAGAATTTAACACAAGATTTAAGCCAGAAGAACTTGTGGTGCCACAACTTAAACTTGTAGCAAAAAGGTAAAAAATAAATGTTGCAAACAGTGACTTTAATTTACATTTAAAAGCAACCTAAAATTACAACTCAACAGAAAATCACTCATGATATATACATATATATACAAACGGCTTATTAACTGCAACCAGTACAGAGACAAACAGCAGCTAAATGACATCTAAATTCATCGTAACCAGTGGAGAAAGGTGCAATAAAACTGTCACCCTTTCGAAGTTCAATATATTACACAATCTAATGATATATTTCAAGCTTCATTCCAACTGTCAAATAAATTAAACACAATTTAAGCCAGTAGATTACCTCCCTCGAGAAAACCGTGCTGATCTCAAACTTCAACCTTGCATCATCAAGCTCCCCAACTCGCTTCCGCTGATAATTCACATAAGCATCCCTGACACCCAATAGAAAATGCCAGCCATTAGCAATGGCATTAGCAATCCAATTCTACAAGAACAAAAAATAGAAAGCACCTCAGCTTATGAACAAGTTCCAGAAGCCTAGTAGAGTCTTTGCTATTCCAATCAACTAAACTATTCTTCAGGGCAACAGAGACATCATCCTCCTCACCAACAAGAGGACAAAAATCATCATCATCAGGGGAGAACACAACGTCCGGCGCCACCGAGGGGTACAAAGCATTGAATATGAAGTCCCCTATGATGAATCATGGTGAAAGATTAGGGTTTGACAGTCTGAAACAAATGCTTGGAAAAAAGAAATTTTTGACAGCAACATACTGACATTTAATGAAATCAAGGCAGAAGGGGATGAGAAGAGTGAAGCGATCGGAGTAAAGACCATTCTTGCAACCGGAGCGGACCTGATCGACCTGGAGAGAAAGAGAGAGAGAGAGGACAAGAAGAATTAGAGGAGATGGACAGGGATGAGAAAGGAAGGGATAGGAATGGGGATGTACCTTGATGGAGTGAGGGGAGTTTGAGATGAGGTGGTTGAGCTGTGCGGCGATCAGAGGAGGGAGGGAGTCGGCGGCCATGGACGGAGAGAGGAAGAGCTCGATGATCCCACGACGACGCAGTAGTAACCACAAGAGCGCTGGTGCACAGAGGTTTTGGGTTCCCGAATTGCTGGCAATACCTGAGCTGGTTAGGTCGAGTCAGACCGAGTCGGGTTGGATCAGTCCAAATGACACAAATTTATATATATTTATTTATATATATACTCTCTCTCTCTGTTATTTTTTACTTTGTTATGTTTTGGAGCTTTCTCTGTTTTTTTTTTTATTTTTAAATAATTTTTTTTTCAAATTTACTCTTTAATTTAATATACTTGTAGAATTTTCAATAAATCGCTATCAACTAAGGCATTAAATCATATACTCCATTTAGTAGAGTTTAAAATAGGAGTAGTTTTGAAAAATAATAAATTTTTTTTATAAAATACAGGTAACTAACTAACTTCAGCCAATTTTTCTTAATCGGTGTGAATTAGGTAAAGTGACAAGTAAAAAAATACAGAAAGAGTATATATTATTAAGAGAAAAATGAGTCTGCAAACGTCCGCTAGGAACAGTGCCCCATTGTAGAGAGAGACAAAGAAAATAACGAGTAGATTGTTCTATGTTTTTTTTTAGTTTGTGTTCCTGTAGATCTACTGGAAATAAGGTTTAATAATTCAGATCCATTCAATACAATTACAACCATAATCTAAATGTACATCTCATTTTTCACGTGTTACTATTTAGAAATATGGTGATATTATTCACTTTAATACTATTTGCCAAAGTTTATAAACATACTTAGGATACGTAGCCTTTAATATTATTATTATTATTATTATTATATATAATTATTTGCCAACAACTTTTAAATTAAAATAAAATTATGTATATATTATCTCTTAGTTTTAGGGATGGCAACGGGTAGGATATGGGTAGAGTATATCAAAATCTTTACCCCTACCCTATACCCATACCCTGACCAGTACTCTCCAAGGTAAAAAAAAAAAAAATCATACCCTTACCTTTACCCGCAGGTACAAGTATACTTGCGAGTACCCTTTTACCAGTTTACCTGTTGTTCAAATTGCCAAATTAAATTTAAATTTAAATAATAATAATAATAATCCATTACAATACAATGTTTAAACACATATTCATAAATTACAAATTACAAGTTGAAACATATTTGTTTATCTTAAATCATATAATCACATAAAAATTATACGTAACAAATTGATTTATATAAAATAACAAATTGATTGATTTTCATTGGCATTTATTTAGGACTCAACGATAACTCTCCTTTATTGCTTAAGTTTAACTATTTTGGTTTTTGTTTTAAATTTTTTCATATATCTACAATTTATATTTTATATAGTTTCAAATTTTATAAATGTTTTGTAAGATTTTGAATTGAAGTGCAATTATAAATTAAGTAATTCTCATAAGTTTATAAATTAATTGATTAATTTATATATCCAATTGATTTTTTAATAACATCTTATTTTTCAGGATGTTCTTATAGTTTATACAATAAATTATTATGACATTATTTTTTATATTTGTCTGTACCCGATAATACCCTCTTTGACCGGATATGGGTATACCCGTCGGATATGGTACAGATTGCTGTCTCTACTTAGTTTGCATAAAATTCCAATCCCTCACATTTTTCTGGAAGGAACTATCTCGTTTTCAGTCTCTAATATAGACTTTATCTACATAAATATATATATATATATATATATATATATATATATATATATATATATGTTGGGTTGTGGACCACACATTATGTAGGGATATAAGGACATATGTGCATAAGTTGTGTAGACATACACAACTAATGTTTATAATTGTGTATATTTTATTATATTAAAGTTTTGAATTGACCCAAATTGTGATCTGATTCAAGATTCAAGTTTGAATTTGGTCATAATTATCTAATTTTAAATGTGTGGACATACATATTAATCATATGTTGTGTAGAATTTCTAGGGGCAAAATTGTCAAATCTATGATGGGCAAACTTGTAATTAGCCCCATAAAATTTTCTTACAAATAGGGTGTGGTCCCTAACTGAGCACGCAACGATCTGAGATTCAGAATTAGGTTTTCTGAATTAGAGTTCCCATCTCCTCTCTCTGCGTGTGATCAGTGAGAAGAACCACAAGACCCAATGACTTTCATCATAATCAATGGATTCAAGTGCAGGTACGCTTCCGCCACTTTATTTGTTCCTAAGCAATCTCCAAGCAAGAATATCCAGGGTTTGAATTAGGGTTTATACCCATTAGATCCATCAATATATATATAATTTTTTTTTCAATAGGGGTCGTTTGGTTTGCGGTAACACGTAAGGAGATTACCATGATAATAAGATCGGAAATGCTATATGCCCAAAAAAGTTGTTGTAATTTATGATAACCATATTTGGTTGAGAACTCATATTACATAGTAATCAACTTGGTAATATTCCAAATTTTCCAAAATACTCTTGTATTTATAATTTTCAACAAGTTTAAATTTAAAGTAAAATACAATTTTGGGTCAAAATAATTAAATTATAACATCAAAATTAATTTTTGCATATTTTTCCCAAAATACTTTTATATCTAAAATTTTGAACAAATGGAAAGTTAAGATAAAATAAAATGTTTACATGAAAAAAATTAATTATAATACAAAAAAATTAAATTTTCGAAGTCCCAAAATAACATTATTCAAGATTATTATTTTTTTCCATTGGGTAAAATATGCGGTATTTGAAAATTATTTTTTTAAAACAAAAAGCACATCTGTCTAAAAATGTTTCAGATTACTACCAATTTGCTAATCCAAGATAGACACCTATTTTGGTGGTAATGGGATTATTAAATTTTTGGTAATATGCAACGGTTGTTAATCACATATTACCATCAATATTATTACCGTCACTATGCCATATGTGGTAATCTATTTCAAATCACCACGTAACAATCATAATGTGAAAACATTACATCAAACCAAACGGGCCTATATAGTGTATTTTAGTTAATATTAAAAATATGTAATTAATTTCTAACAAGTAAATCATAAAGTTACTGTTTAAAATAAAAATTATAAATTTACTTTTAACTTAAAATCTTTGTGGGTTTTTAATGAAAATAGAATGTATTGTCATACTTTATATCTAATATCTAAAATTAAATTATTTTTTAATTAAAGATAGATTGTTATCATCAATATTTTTAATTAAGTATATTTTATTTAAATGTTTAAATCAATGTGAAATAATTGTCCATTATGACTAAGAAAAATCTTCCCTATATAAGATAAATATTCATCCCCGAAATTCCAATGACTCTCGTACTCTTTCTACTAAATAATTAAATATATTTTTTTAATAAAATAAGATAAACATGTGTTAAAAAACAAGAAACAATCAAATTTTTAACTCTCTTATTTTACCTTTGCATTCAATTATTGTTAAAATCATTCCTACTGCCTAGCGACTCCATCCAGAATTTAAAGCTTTCGCTCTCCTTTCTGAATGAACGACAAAACGAGCATCCCAATATCACAACGCCACAACCACCTTAAGAGTGATCCCCTCTTCTTTCAACATGAGTTGACTTCCGTCACTTTCTGACAGATTTTACCAATTCCTCTGTGTTTTTCTCTTTTTTCGTTGTTTTAGTGTGTGATTTTAGAAATATATCACCTCTGGTGATATTCTTCTTATTATTTTTGTTCTTGTTTTTATTCTTTTGTTTTTTTCTGCCCATGTTTCCATTTGGAATTATTAGCGTTGATTTGTATTGCTTTAGCTTATTCTATTCCCTAGTTTGCTAATAAAGTCATAATTTATCTATTTTTATTAAATAAAAAAAAATATATGGATAAGGAGAAAACTCAACAAATACTTGCATTATCAGATAAAGTGGGTTTTAGTCTTTTAGGATTCAATCACATGCACTATCCTGAATGAACACCAATGTAATAAAATATCAAAAAAAATTTAAATAAATATAAATATCAAATAAAAATCCACAAAGGAAAATATATAAACCCATTATTTTTTTTTAAAAAAAAGAGATAACTAGAACTCTAGATATTACTCCATCATTATCCAATAAAAAATTTCCTCATCACGCGATATTTCCAACAATCACAAGCACAGCACGTGACCCCTGAATACCATTCATCAAATATCAATAATAGTCACGTGCCTGTCGAGGCACCCAGCCAAGTGGTGGGCATGACAGTATATCCTCGCCGCATCCCCCCTTCCTTAACCCAACCCCATCCTAACCCTAGTTAACTCTTAACCACACCCTATCCAGATCCTCTCCACGTGTCCACTTTCAACGGCCAAGATTCAACAACTCCTCATCTTCTCCTCTATTTAACCCCCATCTCCTCGGTGCCCTAACCAGCATACATCCACCGATAAACAGAGAAAATCTCAAGAGAGATCTAGATCCATGGCGGCCAACCCCAAGGTCTTCTTCGACATGACCATCGGCGGCGCTCCGGCGGGCCGGATCGTGATGGAGCTGTATGCCGACGTGGTCCCCAACACAGCGGAGAACTTCCGCGCTCTCTGCACAGGCGAGAAAGGCATCGGCAAATGCGGGAAACCACTCCACTACAAAGGATCTACCTTTCACCGTGTGATCCCCGGCTTCATGTGCCAAGGAGGCGATTTCACCGCTGGTAACGGCACCGGCGGGGAGTCGATCTACGGATCCAAGTTCAAGGATGAGAACTTTAGCCGCAAGCACACCGGTCCCGGCGTTCTTTCCATGGCCAACGCCGGCCCCAACACCAACGGCTCCCAGTTCTTCATCTGCACCGCCCAAACTTCGTGGCTCGATGGGAAGCACGTCGTCTTCGGGCAGGTCATCGATGGCTTGGATGTCGTCAAGAAGGTCGAGAGCGTTGGATCTCAGGGAGGAAGGACCTCGAAGGCCGTCACCGTCGCCGATTGTGGTCAGCTCTCCTAAACGGGTCTCAGCTTTTGCTGGATCCGAACCCGTTTACTTATTAGATCCGTTATCTGATTAGCGGATCCTTTTATCTTACTTTTTAATGTTCGAGTGTTCTAGAATGGATCTTATATCTGTGTTTCAGATCCGTTATCTTTCATCACCGTCTTTGGCTTTTGACTTTTGTTATCGATGAAGCTGATGATGATTTGGTGTAATAAATTTAGGGTTTTACTGAACTTGATCTGGTTTATGGATGGAATTTTATATATAATTTTGTGATTAGTGTTTGATTAATTTGGGCGTGGAACAAAAAGCGGACAAAAATTAAGCGGCCGGAAGCATCTGGGTCTCTGAAGGCCATTTTTAAAATTTTAAAATTATGTTTTTTTTTTTTGGGTGAAATTATAAAAAAAGACTTGTGAGTTTGATCTTATCTGATCCAAATAACGAAATGACAAAAATATAGTTTTTTTTTTTTTTTCTGTGAATTTTGATATTTTATATTAACAGAGATGAAAATTGTTTAGTCTTGAGTTTGAAAAGATATTTTAGAGCTTTTTTTTAAATTTTGATAATGAAATACAAGTGCTTTTATTAATTTTATATATTGCGCTGGTCAACTAAAGGTATGGAAATAATTTTAATTCATATAAATAGTTTTAACAATTTAGACAAAAATAACCTAAAAAATAAAATTATTAAAATTTTTGAAAAAATAAATAATTAAACCTGGCGCTAGTGACTTGGGAGTCTTGGAGTAGGTGAGGACTGAGAAGGTACCGAACAGAAATTGTGTTGGAGTGTAGCTATTGGATTGTTCTCCTTGTCTTGTTCACTATTTGTTTTTATTTTTTATTTTTAATTTTATTTCCTTAAATTGTTTAGAGTTCTTCCAATTTTTATTAATTTATTATTATTATTATTATTATTATTGGTTTTAAAGAACATGGACAAAAATCATAAAATCATCTTTACAACTTCTCAACTCAAAGATGAAGTATTTGAATTTTATACGCAGTTTATCCATAATTTTTAAAAACCATCTGAATAAAAAAATAAAATAAAATAAAAATAATTTGACACTAGACGACATATTTAAGATTTAAGTGAGACAAATATAAATATGAAGTGTACTTATAGATTCAACAATATTTTATTCTTATTTTATGAGAGTTTTAATTTTGGGACTCCTCTAAAACATGAATTTTATCTAAAAAAACCGATATCAATAAGTAAAAAAATAAAATAAAATTAGAATTTATTTTCTTTTCAGTGAATGTTTTTGTCCATATTTATTAAAAAAAATAATTTATTTTTAAATCACTCCAATTAAATTTTAAAATTATAAAAAAAACTCAACAGATTAAAAAAAAACAATAATGGCGAGATCGGTCAATAATAAATCGCCACGTGTACAACCAATGAAAGCTTAAGGTGGTGATGAGATTCTTCTTGTCTTCCACACCAACCGCCTTACAACTCCTTCAACACATCTTCTCAGCACTATACCTCTGTAGTGTCTTCGGATCCATAATCTTTGTTATCATCGAACTCCACGGTATTTTATTATAATAGGTGTTATATTTTTTTAAAAAATTATATAATAAAAAATCTAATTTAATTCGTAAATTTGTCTTTTAACATACACATACGGACATACTATGATTTTTATTTTTTGTATAATATTTGATTGAATTAATAAAGTCTCATCTCATGTGATTGACAAGTTATCATAATTACTGCACTATTTTAACTTTATCTTTTAATAAAAGGCAGAAAGAGGAGTCAAGACCAAAAGGGTGTTTGAGCACCCTTTGGTAACATTTTATAAGTTATATATATTTAATATGATTTTATATATCATGTACATTTATTTTTTAAATTCTATTGTAACAACTTACTTTGAGAAATTTATTCTAATGATTCTAAAAAACAACTTTAGAAGAAGTTTTCATTTCATTAAATGATGCGATGGTGCATATCTTACTATAAAGTTTATTAACATTTATAATTTTTTTCAATTAAAGTTAGCCCCCTTGATTTTTACCTTAGTTCCACCGCTGCTTTTAATTAGAATAGTTTGTCGCTTTTCTTTTTAAAAAAATAACCGTATGCTATAGTAAAATAGGACATAAAAGATTAATTCTGTATACTTCAATTGACTAACCCAGAATTTACCCTCTTTGAAAAGAAAAAAAAAAAAGTAAAATAGGAGAAGAAAATAAAGGTTCCTCCGGCAAGGCAAAAACAATTCATGCGTTACTAAAAAAAAAATAACATGGTGATAACCTTCTTTTTTTTTAAAAATAAAAAATAAAAAAAACACTCACACAAAGCTATTTTAAATATATTTTAAATATTTCATGTGCAGTGAAAAACGCAGACAAAAAAACACCAAAGTCATAGAAGAAAGTAAAGATGGTGTTATAACAAATTATGACTGGGACTAATCAGAATATTGAAAAATTAGCGGGACTAATACATAATTTCATCTCTTTTTAAACCCCCATTTCCCACCCCCAAACCAGCGTATCCACCAAGAAACAGAGAAAAGCTCAAGAGATCGAGATCCATGGCGTCCAACCCTAAGGTCTTCTTCGACGTCACCATCGACGGCGCTCCGGCGGGCCGGATCGTGATGGAGCTCTTCGCCGACGTGGTTCCCAAAACGGCAGAGAACTTCCGTGCTCTCTGCACCGGCGAGAAGGGCATGGGCAAAAGCCGGAAGCCACTCCACTACAAGGGATCCAGCTTCCACCGCGTGATCCCCAAATTCATGTGTCAGGGCGGTGATTTCACCGACGGCGACGGCACCGGCGGGGAATCGATCTACGGCGCCCAATTCCCCGACGAGAATTTCAGCCTCACGCACACCAGTCCAGGGGTTCTCTCCATGGCCAACGCCGGCCCCGACACCAACGGATCCCAGTTCTTCATCTGCACCGCCGTCACTGCGTGGCTCGACGGGAGGCACGTCGTCTTCGGCCACGTCGTCGAGGGCATGGACGTCGTGAAGAAGATCGAGAGGGTGGGATCGCTGAGCGGGGCGACCTCGAAGATCGTCACCATTGCTGATTGCGGGCAGCTCTGCTAAACGGGTCTCAGCTTCGTTGGATCCGAACCCGCAGGTTAGATCCGTTATCTGATTTTAGTGGATCGTTTCATCTTTACCTTTTTTTTGCTTTCGTTTTTCGAGTGTTATAGAATGGATCTTATCTGGGTTTTTTGGATCCATGATCTTTTACTTTTACCATCGTCTTTGGCTTTTCAGACTTTTGGTATCAATGAGGTTGATGATGATTTGGTGTGATAAATTTAGGGTTTTGCTGGATCTTAATTTGGTTTATGGGTGGAAATTTGGGGATGATTATGTCATTAGTGTTTGATTAATGTGGGAACAGTGCAAGAAGAAGGGACAAGAGGATGGAGCGGGAATTATCTGGTTTTTTGAATTTCATTTTAAATTATGATTTTTTTTTTTTTACAAAATTAAAAATAAAAAAAAATGTAAGTAAGTTTGATCTCATTTTATACAACTAACGAGGGGAAGAAGTTTTTTTCATAAATTTTGAGATTTTAAAATTAGAAAATTTCGATTTTATTGTTTGGTTTTTTTTTTTCTTTTTGTTTTTTTTTCTTTTTGTTTTTCTTGGTTTGGATTCTAGAACAATAGTTTTTATTGTTTTAATATATAAGAAAGTTTCATACAGTATAATAGCCCTGAGTTTTAAAAGATATTTTTGTCACGCCCCAGCCCAACAAACCGGGTCCACTGACAGATCAGCCGCACCCAATGGAACTGGCCCCACTGGATGCAAGGCCTTAGATTAACCTGGTCGAGTCAACCCTAACAAGTAAAGCAGAAATAATAATATCGACTACAACTAGAGTCACAGAAATAGGGATAATACAGATATGGAATATGACAGTCCTACAGAGTACACAAATAGTTTACATGTCAAAATACACAAACATGATGCAAGTCTCACTCGTACAGAATAAAAAGCACACAAGGTTCACAACCTCAAAGAACAGGTACTGACAAGTCACAACTACAGAAGAAGCCCCAAAATAACCCACTGAATCTAAGCTTAGGCCTTGTTTGGGTTAGTTTTAAAAAAAAGTGTTTTTTTTTTTCAAGTTGTAGAAGCACTTATTTTAAAAGTACTTTTGAGAGTAAGTTAAGTGCTTTTTAGTGTTTTATGTTTGGGTAAGCTAATGTAAAAGTACTTATATATATGTGAAGTTGTTTGGATATGGATTTTTAAAAGGGCTTTTAGGGTGTCAAATTACTAAAGTGAGCATTCATTGAGTTATTTTTATACATTGCTATTAATAGTGATTATTAAAATATTAATGATAATAATAATAATAACTTAATGTATTATAATTATAATTATTATTATAACTTAATGTATTGTAATTATAATTATAATTATAATTATTATTATTATTAATTATTATTAATTATTATAACTTAATGTGTTATGATTATAATAATAATTATTATTACTAATAATAATTATTATTATTATTATAACGTAATGTATTAATAATAATAATAATTATTATTATTATTATAGAATTATTATTATTATAGTCAAGTTTTTTTGTTGTTTAATAAGCTAGGACTAAGGGTATTAATTTGTTTAATTGTTGAGGGTAAACTGGTAATTTACAAAACCCAAAACAGCTTTTTAAAAGTGCTTTTTTCAAAAGCACCTCTTTACCAGCTTTTGAAAAAAAGCTGAATTTGGGCTTTTTTAACAGCTTCTGCTTTTGCAGAAAAGCTAATACAAACATCTTTTCTTACGTCCAAAAGTGCTTAACTTATGAAAAAGTGCTTTTGGGCTTCTAAGAAGCCAATCCAAACAACCCCTTAATCTTCTCCTGCGAAAGGAAAATTCACAGAGTACATGAGCCACAGGGTCTCAGTAGGATCGTAGAAAATAACATAATAATACAGATATAACAGAATAATTAATAATTCAGACAGAATACAGAAGTAATCAGAAAATACAGAAAACACGCAGAAAACAGACATGTACATCTCCCTGACTGATAACAGAAATGAACAGCACGAAGCTGGATCGTCGACTGTGAAGTCGAAACAGAATAGAATATCAACAGCCGGAGCTGGATTTTCGACCGCAGTCGGAACGGAAACGCATGTCTAGTAGCGCTACTACAGAAAACATGTGCACATGGCTAGGACTTGCTCCTCCTAGCTGGGTGAGCCAGAAATGAAGATGTACCAAAAATCCGCAGAAATTCAAAATACAGACAATAGAGATACCGAATAAATAATAAATGAAATTATTAAACAATGTAGTAATTAAAATAATAATTATTGCCAGAAATACGGAATTATACAGTGCGAGAGCCTACCTAGCTCCGAGCTACACTGTCAGGTTCACCAAGTCCCACACACTAAGATTCTCTACCGAATCTAACCCAACAAAACAAGCTAACTTAGATTTGCAAGACTTGGGCTCGGTTTTAACTTACAAATAACAGAAAAAAAAAAACAAGAGGAAGAACAAGCATTAAAATAATAATGATAATATTACAAACAGAACCCACAATAATAATTAAAACACCAACCAAATAAAAAAAAAGAACAACAAGCACTCTAAGACCAAAATTACGAGGATACCAGGAAAAATTTCAAAATGAAGAATCAAGTCTAAGATTTCATGCAATTTAAAGAAACACAGAATCACAAAAAAATGCACTAATGCACGGGTTCTAAGATGTATGGCCTTCAAAGAATTTACACAATTCTAATGAAAGGCAAAAACAACTTGCTAATTAGACATCATCTTAAACATGGTTTTAAACCCAACAAAAATAGAACATGCTTTCAGGTTGCTATGCAACTAAAATTCTCCATGAAAGCTATAAAAATAAAAACCAGAACAAAACTTTCCACTAACCCAAGATTCAGAATGAATATATTTAAATCTATATGCATACACAAACGTAAAGTAATATTAAAATAAATCAACTAAATTATAACCTTGTTGCATACTCACTAATTCAAATTACAAACATGCAAACCTATAACCAAATAATTTAACTCATTAGTGTATTGGTAGGAATATACATATTTATATGTATATATATCCGTACAAAATACATAAATAAATACAAGAATTCACTTAAGATAATATGCTTACTCCAAGCCATAACTTAAGATAAAACATAATTCAATAATTCCATAACAAATTAAATTTTAGAACATCAAGATGCATATAAATAAACATAATATAAATCTAAAAAGAATTAATGAAACCATGCTTTGAAGGCTTTAGATTACCAACATCATACAATACACACACACACATGCAGAATCCTAACAACCATATACGAGCATAAATACAAAAATATTATCCATACAAAAGCACAAAACACTAGATCATGCTTCAAGGTTGCAGGTTCACAAGAAGATCAAAGCTACACTTATGCATACAAAGATAATTAAGACAAGCTAAAGAAATAAATAAAAGGGCATGGATCCAACCTCCAACCAAAGAGGAAGCAAGATCCCAGGACTGCAATTATAGCCACCAAGAAAACCTCAAGCTCATGAGTTGAAGTGCTTCTAAAGTCAAGCACACACACCCACTCTCAGAATTCTAAACCAGCACCAAGCTCTCCTCTTAAAAGCTAAATAAAACACAGGCCAAATAATTAACTCTATCAAGATCCGGTTTTTAAGGGCAAAGAGACAAAAGTGGGGGCCCACTCACCAATAATCTCAGTCAAACCAGTCAAAGCTCTCACTCAGCAAACATTACAATTTTTGAGAATTTTTTTATATTAAAATATAACTTTTCATTTTTTTTTTCAAATAAATGATAAGCTTTCCCTATATAAGAGAAGTATAAGAGAAGTACATGCACAAAAGTATAATCATAAATTTATGTTGGTTTTAAGAGTTAATTTCTAATCATAATCCACATGAATATATAGAAATTGTTAAGGGGCGATCATTTAAGTTCCAATAGCTCCGACTTACTTCTATATTCTTTCCGATCTCCTATCTTCTAATGGGTATTATTAGTATTTGTCAATTATCTTATTTTTTTTTTAATGAACTTTTTTTTATATAATATCATACATAAAGAACCTATTATTAATATATAAAATTAGTTGATTATTGAAATATTACTTATGAATTTTATATTATATTGGTGAACTAAGAGTAGAGAAGTAATTTTATTTCGGTGTAAATAATTAAAATAATTAAGATAAAAATAACTAAAAAAATGAAAATTCTTTAATTAATTAATTAATTAATAACCCAGACACATGTGAGTTTGGGAGTCGGTGAGGAACATAGAAAGTACTGAACGGAAATTGTCTTGGAGTGTAGTCATTAAATATTCTCGTTGTCTCATTCACTCCTCTTTTTTACTCTAAATTACATTTAAATATTTTTTTCTTAAAAACAAATACTTGACCCAACACCATACAATTAAATTTATTTTAAATTTTAAAAGTAATATACTCTATAAGATGCAAAGCTGTCAAGCCATCAAAAACGGGCGCAAAATACCAAAATAAAATTTGGATAATTTTATTTTTTTTAAAAGGGCGACAAGCGGCCTCACCACTTCACACACCATATGAGACATTTTATTTTAGTACCATTAATCACCAAGTGGTTTTGGCAATTTGGATAAATTTGAACTAGTGTTGTTCACAAATTTTTTTTTTAAATAATAGGGATAATATTAGATTATATAAGAGAGATGGCATATTTAACAAAAGTTCATTGAATTCAACTCTATGCATATTGGATTCAAATCCAATGGCTCCAAATTATCATATTTTCTGATAGCTTTTATAATAGCATACCTCTATAGTGTTGATAAACAATGTCTACACACGTTGGTTTTTAAACTGTTGGATTCAAATCCAACGGCTCCAAATTATTATTTTTTTTCAACAGTGCTTGTAATATTACACCTCTCCTTTGCTTGACAAATAATATTAGATAAAGTGCACAATTTTTTGATGATATGAACCGTTCATTCATAATTATCACAACAATTTGACAAATCAAAGTTTTTTAATTTTAGGCGTTGTTTGAGGTATTGTTTATATACACATTTATATATATATATATATATCTTAGAATTTATGATTTGGATTTAACCTAACATAAAAAACTTGGAGTATATTTTGAATTAATTAATTTTTTTTTTTACGATTAGATCACATCTAAAAACTAATAGACTTAAGTCAAATATCCAATCCAGATCAATCCAATTTATAATTAAATTGATTGATTGATTTAAATATATTTTAAAATTTTATTATAATAAAAAAATTTTAGTAAATTCAAATGTCGTTTTTATACTCGAGTTTTAATCTAATGGAATTATTTTCTTTCCATTTATCCCTGATTTTTTATATAATTATATATAAATATATTTATGTTGTGTTTCTTTGGAAGCTGCACAGTCATGTCCCTTCTATGTAAAGTGTTATTATTAAAGGAATCACATTCTAGTACACTTTTGTTTTTATTAAAGTTTATAAGATAATAAAAGCAGGCTTGGCATATTTCTGGTACTTTTCTTTTGTATTATTTTATTATGACTTTTTTGACTGCTTTATTGGTACCTAATTTTTCACCGTAAAAGCTGACAACATGATTAGATAAAAGTTGTTATTATCCACAGGTTAAATGTCACTGTAAATAGAAATTAGTTTCAGATAACTTTATTGAAAAAAATAAAGTACACTAGACTTGAAAATAAAAATAAAAATTTCATTAAATACTCAGTTTGTTCTTTGTTTTGTCATTTATTGACTATGTAAATTTTTTTTATTAAAATTAAAATTTATTATTTAGTCAATTAATTATATTTCTAAACTTTAAAAATCACTGAGTCTTTGTTACTGTTTTACAGAGAATAAGAATGATTTAAATTAATAAAAGGGTTGTTGGAATTAAGAATGTTTGATCTTGTCTTTGTTTGATTGTGGGTTGTAAATAAAAGAGATTTTAAAACAACTTTACTTGAGCCTTTTTTTTACACTTTTAAATCACATGCTGTGTGGCTTTAATTGGGATAAGATTTAAAATTATCAAATTTTTAAAAAAAGGAAAACTTTATCTTATTACAATGAATCGTAGCCCAAAAATATATAGAATGATGTATAAAATGATAAGTGATAACTAATAACATCATTGAAATCTATAAAAAATGAAAATTAAGTAGAATATTAAAAATTTTAAATAACAATTATTTGAAATTATAAAGTTTTTACAAATTAAGACTATAATAATGAGTAACACACAACCATTATTATTATTATTTTTAAATAACACACAACCATTATAAAACACTAACATAGGCTAAGTTTACTTTTAATTTTTTTGAAAAAAACAAAGTTTACTTTTATAAGATAAGGAGTGCACGGCTTTTAAAAAAGCAAACATATGATCAAGTGTATGCACCTTTTTTAAAAAATAAATAAAAAAAGAAACAATAGGAAGAATTAATATTCGAAGCAATCCCTAGTAAAATATATGAACAAGATATATTCCAATTTCCAAACAAATAATAATAATCATTTGAAAGAAAGTACATAAATAATCATTTGGGGCCTTCCATGCCTTGGTTTGTCGAATAAGGATAAACACTTTGTGAACCACTTTTTATTAAACAGTGCTTGACTTTGTAATTCAGGTTTATGCTTTATGACATGTAAGTCTAAATTTATAATAAAGGTATATTACAAATATCAAGTGGAATTATTATATAAATAGCATAAACAACAAGAGGGTTGTTTTATTATTTTTTTAGTCTGAGATAATATATATATATATATATATATATATATATATATTATGCTAATAAAATTTAATATAAATTTTTTTACTCAATGAGATTAGCAAAAAAAATTTTGGTAGGAGTGATTAATTCAGTCAAATTAAACTATAGAAGCATACATATTTATTTTAAGTATCTAATTTTTAAATAAATTCAATAATTTTTTCTAAAGTAACTTTACTCACATCTAATCTTTATTTTATTTTACAAACATATGCCACAATAAAGTTATAATATACTTGTTCACATATTATAAATAAAATATGCACACAAATGTGATATTATTATCTCAACAAATTTATGTCCTTATTTTATGTGAGTTAAGGTTTAAATCCGCTTTTTCAATAGTGACACAAACAACTTGCACTGATTGATTGTCAATAAACTAAAAAATAGTTGACACAATATGCTTACTCCTGCAAGAATATATATATATATATATATATATATATATATATATATATATATATATATATATATTCTCCATCTTTATTCTATTACTTAAAGCACTCTCATGAGAGCCTCACATAATGGGATTAATCAAATCACTTTGTGATTCTTTTTTCATGGAATTTCGTACTACATATCATTAAGTCAAACAAGTTTAATTAAGAAAATTTCAATTAGCTTTGTTAATGGATGCTCTCCTTATAAAGCCATAGGAGTTGAATTGAGTCGTAGGTCAGGGGCGGCTCAAGGGTAAAGCTGATCAAGCAATCGCTTTAGGCCCCCAAAAATCAAGGGCCTCATCTTAAATTAAACCACTATAGTTTTTAGAATTTTAATTATCAAAATGATTATAATAACTCCAAGTCCATAACAACTTATGAATTAAATTTGAGGCCTCATCATTAACTTTAAATTTTTAAAAATTTTAAAATCCTATTTTTGTAATCATAATAATTTTTTTGTTGTATAATTAATTAATATTTTAATTTTTTTTATTTAATATTTCACCTATTTCAAATCTTTCATCAACTAGTTTTTTAAATAAAAACTAATAAATTAATTTTTTTTAATGTATAACTACTTATCTTCTTCTCCCAACAAACAAATCTATTTCCAAAAAAAATATACTTCAATGCATAATTAATGCTCTATCTTTTCCCAACTAACCAACCTATTCCTAAAAATAAAAAAATAAAAAATATAGGCATGAGTTACTAACGGTCAAATTTTTTAATTTCTATTATAAATAAAGATTATAATTTTTTTATACCGTTAAAGGTTTTTATCATTGCTATTGAGTTCTTGTTTGCGATACTCATCACTCACTGACTCACAAGTAACAACTGTAAGGCGACAAGGAGTTCCAGACATATATTTTCTCTGAGGCAAATACAATTTATCCATATATACTACTCAAGTTAACAGGTTCTATTGTTTTAACCTTCTCATGTTATTTTAATTTATATTGTTTTTAAATATGTCTACTAGAAAGTATGAATCTGGTTATGCAAAACTCAAGAAAAAGAAAAGAATTGAAACTTTAATACAATCTCAAAAAGGTGCTATTGATAAATTTTTAACAAGCAATGCAAAAACAGAGTTAGAAAACATAGAAGAACCTGAAGAATGTCCTTTAAATGGAGTGAATGAACAAGTTAGTAATGTGGTTGAGTTAAATGATATTCAAATAGAAGAAGAAGCTAGCGAAAAATCTAATATAGATCCTTATGAAGACCAACTTGTAAATGAATCTAATGATTGCATTTCTAAGAATATATATGATCCTAGTCAATGGACAAATATTAATGCAAATTTGAGAGATTTATTAGTTGAAAAAGGGCCAATTAGAGTTACTGATATAGATTTTCCAAAAGATAAATTATCGAGACATTTTTCTGCAACACATTATATTCAAAATTTGGCAAATGGAGAGAAGCATGAAAGACGATGGTTGATTTATTCCAAAGATTTAGATAAAGTATTTTGTTTTTGTTGCAAGTTGTTTAGCTCTATTTCAAGTATTGGTAAACTAGCTAATGAAGGTACTAATGATTGGAGTCTAAGTACTAAGCTTAAAAATCATGAAACAAGCAATGAGCATGTTTTTAATATGAGTTCATGGATTGATTTAGAAATGAGGCTATTAAAAAATAAAACAATTGATAAGCATGTCCAAGAACAAATTAATAGAGAGAGGGAACATTGGAAAAATGTATTATTAAGAATTATTGCTGTGATAAAAAAACTCTTGTTAAAAAAATAATTTGGCATTTAGGGGAAAAATGAAAAAAATCAATCAAGAAAGTAATGGAAATTTTTTTAAGTCTAATTGAAATGATTGCAGAATTTGATCCGGTGATGCAAGAACATATTCGACTCATTAAACATGATGAAATTCATAACCATTATCTTGGGCATAACATGCAAAAATGAATTAATAAATTTGTTAGCAAATGAAATTAAAGATAAAAATTATTAAAAATTTAGAAGCAAAATATTTTTTTCGATTATGCTTGATTGTACTCGGATATAAGTCATCAAGAGCAAATGTCTTTCATTGTGAGAATTGTGGATGTTTCATCAACTCCAATAAAAAAATAGAAGAACATTTTTTTAGAGTTTTTTTACAAGTACATGATACTAGTGGAAAAAAAGTCTTTTTCGAAAATTATTGTGGATGAAATAAAAAAATATAGGTCTTGATATTAACAACTTAAGAGGACAAGGGTATGATAATGGATCAAATATGAAGGGAAAACACCAAGGAGTGCAAAAGAGAATTTTAGATATAAATCCTAGGTCATTTTATACACCATGTGGTTGTCATAATCTAAATTTGGTGCTATGTGATATGGCTAGTTCTTGCACTAAAGCTATCTCATTTTTTGGAGTAATACAACGTATTTATTTATTATTTGCTTCTTCTACTAAAAGATGGAAAATTTTAAAAGATACTATACCCAATTTAACTCTTAAACCATTATCACAAACACGTTGGGAAAGTCGTATTGAAAGTGTTAAAGCTATAAGGTTTCAAACTCCACAAATAAGAGATGCTTTATTGAAATTAGTAGAAGTTAGTGAGGATCCAAAAACTAAAAGTGAAGCTAATTGTTTAGCAATATATGAGCTTGAAAATTTTGAGTTTTATTGGGTATGACTATTTGGTATGATATATTGTTTGCTATTAATTCAATTAGCAAAAATTTACAATCGAAAGATATGTGCATTGATGTTGCTATAGATCAAATAAAAGGTCTTATCTTTTTTTTTCAAAAATATAGAGAAGAAGGATTTGCAAGTGCTATGGTGTCTACTAAAGAAATTGCATTTGAAATGAATATAGAACTTAAATTTTGTGAGAAACGTGTTATAAGAAGAAAAAGACAATTTGATGACTATGATACTCGTGAAACAACAAAGACCATTGAAGAATCATTTCGAATTGATTATTTCTTATATATAGTGGACAATGCTATTCTTTCACTTCAAAGTAGATTTGAACAATTCAAATTATATGAAGATATTTTTGGCTTTCTATTTAGTGGTAAGAAATTGAAATCATTAGATAATGAGACTTTAAAAAAATGTTGCATTAACCTTGAATGTTGCTTAAAGCATAATAGCTACTCTGATATCGATGGTTTAGATTTATTTTTTGAATTGAAAGTATTAAGAGAAATCATGCAAGTAGAAGATAATACTCTAATTGACATACTTAATCAAATAAAAAGGCTTAATTCTTTTCCAAATGCGTATATTGCTTATAGAATCATGTTAACAACTCCTATAACTCGTTGCTTTCAGTGAAAGAAGTTTTTTTCAAAACTCGAAATTAATAAAATCTTATCTAAGATCAACAATGTCTCAAGAAAGATTAAATGGATTGTCTATATTATCAATTGAAAAACAAATGCTAGAAGAAATTGATTATAAAAACTTAATTAATAATTTTGCATCTCAAAAGGTGAGAAAAATAAATTTTAAATAAATTTTGGGAGTGAGAAATTCTTCTTTTTATAGAATAGATGTCTTTATAGCATGGGATTCAATCTTGACTATTTGGCATACTTTTGATTTGCTTCTCTTTGCTTTTAAATCTATGTTAGCTACTTATGTATGGTTTTTGTAGTAGGTCAGATGTAACCTGGGCGACAACAAGACTTTCAACTCATTGTTTGATGGACTTCAAATTGTTATAGACTTTACAAGGGACAACAAACTTGAGATAGGGAAATTAATTCAATCTAATCAATCGGTACTTTCTATACTCTTATTAGTAATACATCTTGGCAAAAATTTAAATATGAGTAGAATTTGGTTTGTACTTGTGAATAACTTTAATATTATTATATTTGCAGGAGAATTAGTCCTAAATTTCCTTTCAAGACTACAAGCTAAAAATGAAGCCTTTTGCAATTGCTTGGAAGCTCAAGATGTATTCCCAAAAAAGAGTTTTTTTGATCAATTTGTGTTTTTGTGAGATTATTTAGCCTCAATGATCTTTTTTTCAACATGAAGAAATGGATGTGATTTGAAGATACAAAAGATGATATCAAGTCAACTAAACAATTTCCGAATTTATGTAAAAATAAGGATTTTTCTTTTTTTGAACTTTTTTTGAACTAGCTTTTATTTTTATAATCTTGTTATTTGTTTTTTTGTTGTTTGTTTTTGGTGTCTATCATTTTGTTATTGTTTGTTTTATATTATGACTTTTTTAAATTTTTTTTATTAATTAATTAAGGCCCCGTTTCATGCTTGCGCTTTAGGTCTTTATAAGCTTTGAGCCGCCACTGGTCCTATCTTTTCATAAACTAACAAAGGGGTTCTTTATTCCTTAATAGTTGTTACATTTACACTTATAATAATTTTATAGCATAATTAGTTGTTAAATTGTCATGTTTACCGTGGCATTCCATATACATGTAAAGGGGTGATAGTAGGGTGGGGAATCCCCTTGTGGGGACTCTACCCGATGGAAATGAGGTTTCTCTGATTTTTCCTCATAGGGGTGGGGATATGGATCAACCTGTCCCTGTTTCCTTTAATAAGTGGGGGCAAGGAGTAGGCGGGGATCTCGTCTCTGTTAATTTATTTTAATTAATTATATTTTTACTATTATAATTCTTAAAATATTATTTTTTAAAATAAAAATTACTTGAAATATTCCCAAAAGCTCTCGAAGCAAAACAAACTTCAAAATATTAATTTTGTAATTAAAAATTCTTTAATACGTTATTTTGTGAAGTTTTATATTGAATAATTTTTATGTTTTTCATAGATGTATTGGTGTTGAATAATTTAAAAAATATATAAAATTCATAGGTTTATTAGCATGAGGATTGCGGTGGGGATTCGGGGATGGGAATTACCCATTCTTGTCTTTGGTGGGGACAGGGGAGGCCACTCCTCATCCCTGCCCCGTCCCGTTACCACCGCTATTCATGTATACATATATTTCGGTATATATATTGCTAAAAATCTATTTATATAAAGGATTCAAATAAAATATTAAATTAGTTAATAATATTAAAATGATAAAAAAAATCCAAAACCAAAGTTAATTAATGTTTGAATTAACAAACATTAACAAATTATAATGTTACCAAGACAGAATCAACTGGAAAGATAGAGAAGAATTAACACAAAACAAATGATAAATTTACACACAAAAGAAAGCAATAATTAATAAAAATCATTTTTACATTTAGCATTCATCTTGTGTGTTTAGTGTTTAGTATGATTTAACATTAATTTCATAATTATTAAATAAAAACTTTATATTCTCCGCTTTTATTGCAAATAACCTCTTAGGTAGATTGATTTGAGGGACATGTGAAATGATAAGAATAATGATCAAGGATATTTTGATTATTTTTTATTTTTAAAATTTTATTTTTTATTGTGTAATTTTGTGTTTTTAATTATTAATAACAGAAAGATTGTTCTAGTATAAATTTTTATCCTATTTAATTTTTTTGAAATAATGGTTTGGAAATTTACAATAATTATAATAAATAAAAAAAAAACAATTTTGCAGAGAGACTTTAAGGGGGTGTTCATATGCCTGTAAATGGGCTGAAGTGTGGAAAGTGGGGGAAGTGTCACTTCCCTAAAGTGGTGGAAGTGATATGACTTCCACCACTTCCTGTGTTCATTTTACAGAAAGTGTCATTTCCATGAAGTGTCAAATTTCTCACTTCTTGTGTTCATTTCGGTGTAAGTGATGTCACTTCCTAGTGACTTCCACAACATTTTCATTTCAACGAAAGTGGAGGAAGTGTATAAAAATAAAAAAAAAAGTATAATAAATTTATAATTAAAATCACCAAAACTTTATATTTTTACAAAATCAAATATTTTTAAATTTAAATGAATTTTTATGTTTTATATTTTATTTTAATTTTTAAACCTACAAGTTTAAATAATTATATACGTCCATATATTTTGATGTTAAACATTATTTATTAATGCTTAACTAAGTAATGGAATTTTCAAACATAAAAATAATGATAATGGATAAAACAATTCTGAAACAACTCATGAAATTTGACAACCAAACAAAAAACAAATATAATCCAAACCCATACAGCATAACAATGCATGTCAAACATAAAATCCATACAATATTCTTACAAATATAAATCAAAATAGTAATTGTCTCATTCAAGATTCACTTCCTTCAACAAAACAATTTGCCATCCAACACTTCAAAGAACAACTTATGCCATCCACCACTCCAAAGAACAACCTATGCACACTGCCCTCTCTCGCTCTCTCTCTCTCTCTCTCTCTCTATATATATATATATATATATATATATATATATATATATATATATCTTGTAAGTTAAGTGAGTCGAATTTGCCTCATAGATGATATTTATAATAAACTCAAATAAAGTAATTGTTTTAGTAAAGATAAAATCCAGATCACCAGTAGAAATTGGTACCGGAATCCTTTGATCATCACTTATTTAATAGTGTCCGGTGTAAGTGATAGACTAGTTATAATTCTTATAATCTCAAGTCAATTGATTAAATTAACCGATATTATTTATACAAATTAAATTTTTATAAATGAATCATTATGGCATCTCAATAAAAGATAATCAGTTAGTAAATCAAACTGGAAATTAAGTATAGTTTGTACAACTAGTCTTAGACTCGAATCATGATCAAGTTCTCACAGACAAGTTCATTAAACAGGACACATGCACATTCTATTCCAACAACAACGAATAACATTCTCCTATATGGGTATATAAGCATACATAAGTATGCTTATATATATATATATATATCATACAGATAAGTCTAATTACTGTGTAAAGCTCTAATAAAAAACTTTCACAAACAAAAGAGTTGAATACAGAATAAAAATGGCTGATGGAACAGCCAACAATTCACAGCGTTTCGTTGAAGGCCCACGGAGTGAATGGGTTCATAAGGAGAAGGGTGACATTCTCATCATTGAAAATAGTAAAGAGAGAAAAAGCTCAGATTTTCCTTCAAGAAATTTGGAAGAAGAAGAAGAAAAGCACCTTGCCGGAGGGAAGATCCAGCCATTGCCGGAGGGGAGATCCGGCCGCTACTGTGCGAGAGATCCACCTGCTACCGGACGGAAGATCTAAACTCTATCTGTGGAGAGATCGAGCAACCAGCGGACGAAAAGGGGATCTAGAAGCTGCCGGAGAACAGATCCAGGTGTTGCCGAAGAGGAGATCCGGCGCGCCGGGGGAGATCCAACCTCTGCCGAAGGTGAGATCTGGTCACTTCCGGAGGAGAGATCCGACCAAAAGAGCAGCGCTCGGCCTCGCGAAGGGGAGATGGGGAGATGGCCCGATTTCACTTCCGTGACTTCAAAAGATATTTTGGAAGTGGGTGGAAGTGAGCTTTTATATGGGGCTCACTTCTTCCACTTCAGTGTAAAAAAAAGAGAAGTGAGTTTTAACTAAAATCCACTTCAGAGGAAAAGAACATCAGAAGTGGGGGAAGTCAGTCCACTTCCCCCCACTTCAGCCCACTTCAGAGGAAATGAACGCCCCCTAAATGAAAATAGAATTTTCTTTTTTACTAAATATTAATGATACAGGTGTTAAATCACAATAAAGATAAAATATGAAGGGTTGCTCGCAGGGAGAAATCAGATTTAAAAAATATAGATATCGCAAAAAAAATAAAATATTCACTATATAATGAAGTAAATATATATTAGAGCAGAAAGTGGAGAAGTAAGCTCATAATGCAGTTTAGCAATGAACAAATGGGTAAACGATGCATTTATAATATGAATTGAATATATTTTTTTTTACTTTCAATATTTTCTGTTAGTACAACTGCACTATAATTGGCATGATTTGATACATAGTCAAAATGATGTGGCAATCTGTGTGACGTGGCATAATTGATGACATAGCAATACATGATGACATGACAAAGAGTCTTGACTTGGAGGCAAATATCTTGAAGAGGTGGAGTTATTTTTGGCAATATATTACAACTTGAAGACAAGATCATATCATGACCAATGTTTTAATAACCGGATCGGTTATCAACCTAGTTAGACAACCGGTTCTGGTCCAACCGATTCAATCGGTTGGACCGGCCGATTCAACCAGATTTACTTTTTTAAATAAATAAATATTGTAAAATTAAAAAACATTAAAAAAATAAGTAAAAAAAAAACAAGATTACATATTGCAAAGTTATATTGCTTTTATAAGAATCACATAGTGTCAACTCTATATAAAATTAAATTTTTCAAAGTACAAATATACAAAGATACAACCATATAACAAAATTTAAAAATAAATAATTAAATAAAATATATGTATATAACAACAACAATAAAACATAAGAAATAAAATAAAATACAAGTATGTAATATCTTGAGCTTTGTTTTTTGAAACGAGTTTAACTTTAAAATTTTTTTTAAAAAAATAAAAAAACCGGGCGGTACGGTCCAACCGGTTGAACCGACCGGTCCGGTCCGATTTTTACAACATAGATCAAGACCATATTTAAGGTGATTTGATTGAAGACTAAATATGGATGGAACTTAATTGAGCAAATACCTATCAATGGTATGATTGAAGGCTATTGATGGTATGATTTGAAGAAATCTTAATGAGGATGATTGAAGACTATTAAGAGTAAGATTTGAAGACATGCCTATTGTTGGCATGATTGAGATGATTGATTGAAGATCTTTATGGAGAATGTCTGAAGACCAAGCCTACAAGGTTGAAGACTAAGTTTGGCAAGTTTCGTGAAGACGCACAAGGACGTGCGTCCCTTGCGAGGGAACTGCGTGATGAGGAACTAAGGAGGTAGGCTTGTTACCGGCAATCGGGATCGGGAGTTTTGGTTGCACCGACTCAGACTAAGCATGACCGGGAGGTTGATGGGTCTTGAGGTCGTCTGTAACGTAACCAGAACTCAGTCAAGTCAGCAGTCAGGGCCATGTTGCAACTTATGTTACAACAGGAGTTGTATCAACTAATTTCGGAAGGTTTTTAAATTAGTAGTCGCGGAGATTCTAAAAGAGTTATGTGTTATATTTGGGACGTTGAGGCGTCTATATAAGCTACCTTGCTCGAAGATTGTGTGTAACTCTTGTGGAGGAGAGAGTGTGAGAACTAGACAATCTAGAAAGGGTAGTGATCTTTATTGTTGGTAGAGTGAGGGACAAGTGTTTGTATTATGTATTTTCACCTCTTTTAGTGGATTGTTTATCTCCGGGTTTGACCCCCCACACGTAGGTGAATGGACGTCGAACTGAGTTACCAATCTTGTGTATCTCCTTCTTGTTTGGTTTGTGTGAGCTTTCTATGAGTGTTTGAGTATTCTCTAAACCACAAACCACATCGGCGGAACTAACATTTTCCATAACTTAACCCCACTTCTAATAGAGTTAATATTTCATAATTTTCATTTCCTTCTTATAACGAAGGTCGAAAGCTTAAATATATAACTCATTAGACACTAAAACAATAAACAGATTAACTTTTAATGCACTTGAAAATTACAATGAGTGTTGGGAAGATGATAAAAA
The DNA here is from genome assembly GCF_009730915.1 of Dioscorea cayenensis subsp. rotundata. Lineage (NCBI taxonomy): Eukaryota > Viridiplantae > Streptophyta > Magnoliopsida > Dioscoreales > Dioscoreaceae > Dioscorea > Dioscorea cayenensis. The sequence goes on along the minus strand of NC_052481.1, from coordinate 17,281,895 downwards.
TAACAGATTGTGTTGCTAGTTTTGAATATATTATATGCAAGATGTATATATTTTTTTTGCTTTAACATTATTTATTGATAAAATAAATAAATAAATAAATTGTTATAATATCTTATCCATACATGTGTTATTATCCTATATGGATATGCATTCAAATCTTACTACACTTAACTACTACTACTGTCACCTATACGGATATAGTAACTATAATCATGTTAATATGATTATAATATACAACATCAATTTCAATACCAAATGATAAACCAATCTAAGCAAACACTAATCATTTATTTCTCCAATTATTCCATATTTCATATCTCAATATCAAAAACCAAATTCATTTTAGGGAAAATTACTATTTACCTCCTAGAAATTTCAAAACTTCCCAAACAGCCTCTGTAAATTATGAATATTCCGGACAACCCTTCCTTTATCATTTCACTTCCTTTTTACCCCTTGTAGGTCACTTGGATTGGGTCCATGTTGTGAAATTCCATCATTGCCCTTGAAAATGGTGGGAAAAAAACCGCCCAATCACATCATCTCTAACCTTTTTTACATTTCTTTTTCTTTTTTTCTAAAACAAACTTTGGAACACTTTTATCACCTTGGATTTTTGGAGTTTTTCAATTCATCCCTATTTGGTGTGTTGGAGTTCTACCAATTGCCCGATATGGTGAGAATCTTCCTTGCCCTCACCTTGATCACCCTGCGATAACTTTGATCACCTTGCGAGAGAAAGTTTATCACACCTGATGCACATAAAACAGTCACCAACTAAGCATGGAGGATAACTTATATTCGATACATATGTTTGCCACAAACTATCGCATATTACTATACATTTTGCTCGTTAATTATGAAAATCGTTTTCGTAAATAAACGCAAATTTAAAATGAAACGATGATATTTAAATAGAAACATATTTGCACAAGTTAATTATTGATTAATTATCCAAGTTTCCACTTAAAACTTATGATTTTTCTCAGCTATTCTTGTCATGTCACTGTTTCCGTTTAAAATTACCCAGATTTCGTTTAAACAGAAATGTTTCCATTTAAATTTATTAAGTTTTCGTTTAAAATGTCATGTTCCTCTTAAATTTATCCATTTTCCATTTAAAGAGAAATGATTTTAGCAAGTATTCAGATTCTGCGAGCGTATCCGTTCCACTTCAGTGCCACCCTGACGTTTATCTGGCCTTCCTTCCTTGTTAGATCAATCTGAAGTTTTTTTGTTGGATGTCGGACAACGTTTTGTAGGCGCTAACCATTTCAAAGACTTACTTCGCTATTACGAGTCCAGACACAATCGTAGATCTTGCAAAGAAACTGTCGCCAACTAAGCATGGAGGACAACTTATATTCGTTGCATATGTTTGCCACGTACTATCGCATATTACTATACATTTTGCTCGTTATTTATGAAAATTGTTTCCGTAAATAAACACAAATTTAAAATGAAACGATGATATTCAAACAGAAACATAGGTAAGTAAACGAAAACATTGATATTTAAACATAAACATTGAAACTTAAACAGAAAAATTGAAACTTAAATAAAACAATTGATAGTTAAAAAGAAACAACGATATTTACATTCAAAATTAAACCTGACAGTCCTAAACAAATGTGGATCGAGTCGCACATCATAATGAGATTGCAAAACAATCGAAAAATCTCCTTCAGCACAACATTATCGCTTTTGATTGTCTACACAGACGAAAATGAAAAACAAACAAAACCCTAGCCGAAAATCCTCCCTACAAACTACAAGATCATCCGATAATCACACCATAAAACCGAAAAATCTCTCTTTCTAATAGAATACTTTACAAATCAAACCGGAAAGAAACCCACAAAATATCAAAACAAAAGGAAACTGCACAACATCTTCAACGGCGTCCATCTCGCCTCAATATCTTGGAGCGCAAACTAATGAAATGCCGAAGAGTTGAGCTGGAGTTCTCCTTCAAAGCAGTGGCCTAATCCTACAAAAGATGTCTAGGCAATGACAACTTTGGAAAAGAAAAAGCTGAAGAGACGAAGAGAGAAAAAGGAAACCAACGCCAATAATGGTGTTCTCTGGGGATTAACTAAGAAAAAAAATCGCTTCCTCTTAAAGAGAAAAAATAATTGCAGCAAAGGGCATTGTGGTCAAACCATGTCTCACTTGCCACAACTTCCCATGCAAGGGATAATTTCGTTCAAAAAAAATTCAAAACTAACTCCATTATATGCTTGGGGTGTTTCAAATTCATTGTATTCAAAAGGAGGGTTTTTTTTTATGGATAATCAAATTTAGAGGGATATTTTGTACATATTGCAAATTTAGAGTGTGTTTTTGGTAATTTCCACTTCATTTTAACACATATATCCATTATCTCTCAATGATATCCATACTCCAAACTAAATTATATGTCGTTAACTTATGACAACATAAATTTTGGTATACCATCAATCCAAGAAAAACATCATACTCACATACTCAATATTTTCACAAGATATACACATAAAGTAATCATTCAATCCAATAAATTGATCCGTCATATGTATATATATATATATATATATATATATATATATATATATATATATATATATATATATATATATTCACATAAACAAAAGTATGCCCACCCTTTGCTTCACCTATATCCTACTCAGTTATAACCAAACACAGAAACTAGTAATAAATTCTAATCTCTATCGGATGATATGAATGCAGTGATGTTTCTTAATATTTTGCATATGATCAATTTAAGCTATTTACAAGTTTTTTATTGTAAAAATTCCAAAATAAATGTTGAACCCGTTATACAAAATACAAAATTTTACTATTTCCACAATCAATTCAATATTAATCTTTGATTCCCTTTGATCAAATTAGTAATGATAGAATAACACTAAAATCTTTTTCTAATTCCCAATTAAACATACATTTTACCAAAATTGTACTTACAGTCTAATATTGAATATCAATAACCCTTTAAAATCTGGTCTAACTTATTTTCGATGAATTTGGGTATCTCAAATGATTAAAGCAAAGAGGAGAAAAATTGGAAAAAAAAAACAACATCGGTTATGTGAGGAAAAGAATTGGGATGGTTCTAGCGTGTGTGTATACTTATTTTATTTCTATTTCAGACTTTTTCCCACCTTGATCCTTTGCATTTACCTTATTTCAGTTTTAGTCACTATGCCTCATTAATGACTATTTAAAATACTCTTACTTAATATTTATACTATTTTATTGTAAATATACAAAAACAAACAATAACAATTTATGAACATATGTAATTGCAATTTGGTGTGAATTTAACTAAAGTATTAGGTGACGTTACATTATGCATCTAGATTAGCGAGTCTTTGTTTAATCGAAATGTTATTCATTTTTATTATTTAAAAAATTTAAAAGGGATGCATAGTCTTTTAATCTAAACCGTTAAATCATTTTCATCAAAGTGCTTCAACAAATTAGAACCGTTGATTCTTATTTCTACTATATCTTCAGGCTAAAAAATAAAACACAGTACACTTACATGTTGTTTTTTCTCTGTCTCTCTTGTAAAGCTATTGCTCTCATCTGCGAACATCTAGGGACGTCCGCAGGATACTTATTGGCATATATATATATATATATATATATATATATATATATATATATATATATATATATATATATAAATTAAGTAAACTGGGGGCGTTAACAGAACGAGTCTAGAGTTTAAAAAGCAAAAAAAAAGAAGAGCAATGAGAGAGACACAGAAATTTCATTGTAGACAAATAGATAAATAGTGTAGAGACATAATGCCAGATGATTATACTAGCAATCAACTGAGTGGTGTGTTATGCATTTGGTTTGTTTTAGTATCCCACTTTTTTATTTTGTTACTATTCATAAACATAGTGGTAGAAATAAAATACTTGCTGAAGACAATTAGATTTTCGGCCAACAATTGACAACAAACTTACACTGATATTTATGTGTAAGCCCTTTTGTTATGAACTAAACTTTCTTTTGATTAAGCTTCACTATGTATTTTCACACCCAAAATCTTTTTCATTTATAATTTATAAACTAATGAGAATAGGTTTATAAGAAATAAATAAATAAATGTGAAATCACTTCTATAAGTCTTTGTATATATAAAAAAAATGTGAAATCACTTCTATAAATCTTTGTATTGACGTGTTAGTTGGGGGTGGTAAGTTTTGGTTTATTAAGGCCTTCTTTTTCAATGGCCATGATAATATGATAGAATAAGCTATCATATCTTATTTTTGTTTGGTGAGCAAACATGATATAATAACCTTATCGTATTGCTCGATTTTATGAGGAGGTCCAGATAAAAATGTGTAAGATAAGATAAAAATAAAATTTATTTAAATTTTCTTTTACTTTGTCTTTTCTTCTTTATCTAAAATTTCACCGTATCCCTCATTTTTTTTTCAATCGTTGCACTCGAGACGAGGCTTGGGACGAGAAGCCTATAAAAAATAAGATAGGTAAAAAAAAAATCTACTTAAAAATAATCTGTCATAAATGTAATTTTATCTATTTATAGACCATTTATATTATATCATGTTATTATTCGGTCTACTTCAAATGTAAAATATGATAATAAAATCCTATCAGATGATTTTTGTGGTCCACATCAAATAAAAGATAGGATATGGGCTTATATACCCACGGCCCGTATCATTTTCTACTTCTATTCAATACTAATATTCTATCAGTTTTTATCTGATTTTGTTCACTTATTGATTAAATGCTTTTGCAATTAAATCCTTCATATAAAAATTTCAAATTTTAGAACTTCTTTAAAATTGAGATTATAGATATTTTTACAAAATTTTAATTACCTTCGGTTCGATCTTATAAATGTTTTTTGTTCTTATAACTTTGACCAAGAGAAGTAAGAAATGTTTTTTGTTACTAAATAAATTATTTTTTAAAATTTAAATTAATTAACTAGTCAACAACTTAATAAATCCTTGTTATTGATTAGGAAAATATAATCTTATTTGAAATGTTGATTTCATTTATTATAAATTACTAATTAACTAGTCAATAACTTAACAAATCCTTGTTATTGATTAGGTAAATATAATTTTATTTGAAATGTTGATTTCATTTATTATGAATTATGTCAAAATTTAAAACATCATATGAAGTTATTTACTGATAATAGAACATAAGCGATATATATATATATATATATATATATATATATATATATATATATATATATATATATATATATATATATATATATAACAAAAATAATAATTAAACAACTACACACAATTTAAATGAAAAATCTATTTAAAAAAAATCTATGGGTAGATGAGAAGACGATAATTGTATTATGTTGAAAATTGAGTAAATTAATGGCAAACTCAATTTACTAAAATAATTTTACCATAATAAGACCTTTAAATATGTTTTAAAAAAAACCCTATGTTGAATACAAATCCAATTAACCTAATAAATTTAGTATACATTTCGACTCTACTAATTTTTAAATGCAATATATTTAAAATATTATTAGGCCTTTAAATCCGAGAAAATTTTTATAATTTGAAAATTTAGTGGTATCATGAGTTTTCCGAACCAAGTCAAATAGAATTTGAGTTATATATATATATATATATATGTATTTATGACGAAACTCAATACGTTGTCATGAGTTCATGTTGTTGCTATGATATTTATTAACAAAGTATGTTGTCATGAGTTCATTTTGTCACTATAATATATATTAACCAATAAAAAATTACTTCGTGTTTCTATTTTTGACTAGTCATTTGTTTTATCGATATTACTCTGTTTCGCCTACCAAACGCTCTCTTAACAAACATAGAAAAATTCTTCATGAACCTACATAACCCATTGCATTAATCAATCTTGACCTTTAGACTTGGAAAGATAGGGTTAGAATTTGTCTCATAAATTCAACAAACACAATCATAAATAATCTCCAATCAAGCCAACCAAGCCATGAGACAAGCTCAAGAGTGGCTTGAGCCATTCCCAAGCCAAATCATTAAAAATGAAATAAGTGGGGCCCTTTATGGTTGTTTAGTGGTCATTGTTGAAAAGTTTAGCCTATCTTTATGAAAAAAAAATAATATTCCATGTGTATTGAGTTTGGGTTTTGTCTCAATGTTTTTAATTTTCAACAACGCGTTTTTTATTGTATATTTAACTTTTAAAAAGTTTATAAAGTAATATATTATATCATATCATGTATTATTCTCAATTGCTAATGGAATCAACAAGGTCTTTGAATATATCTGTTTCCAAAACATCCTCACATGTTATATTGAGTTGTTAAAATTTATTATTAATGTGGTGCTCTCATTTAGCTGGAAATATAAAAGTTCTATGTTATAAGTTTTATTTAAACATTTATTATGGTGTTTTTGGAAATATAATAATACCTGTTTGGTCCATTGTAGTCAAACTTTGTTGTCTTTATGAAAGTTTTTTTATTTATATATCCCAAAATCAGTGAATTTATTTTTCATATTTAAGCTTTTCCTCGAATATATTAGAAAAGTAATATATATATATATATATAGTACATATATAGTATGAGTGATGGGGCCAGATGGAGCGCCAGACCGAGTTATTGGGCCTGATGGTGTGCTGGAGTCTGGTTTAGATGAGGCACACAGGTCTGAAGTTGGCATTTGGCATATTAATGTTATTGGGTCACTTGGTGAGATTGTAAATGTTGATGGACTTGGGCCAGAGGTGGGGATTTGTGTGAGGCAATCCGAGGAGGTTCAAGGGGCTCCTCCTTTAACGTCTAAGATTAATTACAAGGATATGTCATCCGTTCCCAACATGGCGCCTCCAGCTGGTTTCATTTGGCAATTCTTGGTAGGGACTTGGGTGATGGTTCCTCAGTTGTCTGCAGCTGCTGAGGTTAATTTAGGGGAGGATTCGAGAGAAGATGCGATGAAGTCTACTAATCGATCTGCTGATGATGTGTCACCTGAGTTGGACACCGAATCAGATGATTCGGTTTCAGAATTCGAGATTAACCTTCGAAAGTTGTTACCAGGTTTCCACAAAAATGATGTTGACTCAGCGGCTGGGCAAAATGTTGGGACTAGGAAAAGTGAACGACAGAAGAAACCGTCTACAAGGTTCAATGAGGAAGCAGGGTTCATTGCGGAACCACCTAAATCGACCAAGAAAAAGGGAACTGGAGGTGGTGGCGACACAGGTATGTGTGCCAAACCGTTATTGATTTCAGATTGGTCTAATTTTCAAATTGCAAATTATTGTGATGCATGTGGCATTTCCTTTACCGATTCCATGAATGAATGCTTTGATCACATTCGCTTGTTAGAGAAGTCAGGCGCTTCCTGCTCCAATGGGGCAGAGTCGACCTCCTTGGAGGTTCGAGGTCATTAGTGGTTGTCCATGAACTTAATCAATTGGAATGTTAGGGGGCTAGGTAGGACATCTAAGCGGTTTTTAGTCAAAGACTTTCTTAGGATCCACCATGCCGAGGTATGCTGTCTACAAGAAACAAAACTGGAGGATTTATCTCAGACCATCTGGCGTGAGATTGGTGGGGGTTACCTTGATCAATTCACCTTCGTTCCGGCAAAGGGTTCGGCGGGTGGTCTTGCTATAGGTTGGAATAGTGCGCTGTTTAAGGGGAGCTTGGCACGGGTGAGGGAGTTCAGTATGTCGGTGGATTTCATTTCTAAGGCGAATAACCTCAGTTGGCGTTGTACAGTGGTGTACGGGCCTAATGAGCGTTCTCGCAAGCAGGCTTTTTGGGAGGAATTAAAAAACAATAAAGGAGCGACCGTTGGGTCGTGGGTGGTTTGTGGTGATTTTAATGCTATCTTCTCAGTTGAGGACAAATCCTCTGGTAATCCATGCTGGGTTGATATTCACTGTGCCAATTCCTTTTTGCAAGAGATGGGTCTGTTAGAGCCTCCTTCGGTGGGTAGAAGGTTCACTTGGACAAATGGTCAAGCGGACCCTATCTGGGTTAAGCTAGACAGATTTTTGATTAATAATGACTGGTTAGCGTGCTTTCCTAGAGTGGTACAGTCTAGTCTGCCTAGATTAGGATCCGACCATGTGCCGATTAGACTTGAAGTTGGTTTTCACTCTTTCAGTCCAAGGCCATTTCGGTTTGAGCTGGCTTGGACTCTGAAGGAGGGGTTTCAGGGGTTGGTGCAACAGTGGTGGTCTAAAATTACACCGGTGGGGTGTGGTGCGTTTATTTTCTCAAAAAAGATTTCAAGATTAAGGGAGCGCCTTAGGCATTGGGCGAAGTTTGATTTTGGGTCTATTAAACTGAAAAAACTGGCTCTCTTGCACGATATTGAGGAATTGGATCTGGTTAGAGAAGTGCGGTGTCTTTCCACGGAAGAGGCAAGGAAGGAAAGTGATTTGTTAGTTGAACTTAAGGATATTCGCAAGCAAGAAGAGCTTTACTGGAAGCAGAGATCTAGGATTCAGTGGTTAAAAGAAGGGGATGAAAACACCAAGTTTTTCCATACGGTTGCTAATGGCCGTAAAAATCGAAATTTCATCCCTTTTTTACACAAAGACAATGTCACATTTGAGAACCCGAGGGACATTGGTAGAATTTTCTCTAATCACTTTAGGCTCCAGTTTGGGCAAAGGCGGTCGTTTGGGTTCCAGGTTGACCTGCATAAACTGTTTGCGCACAAGGAGGTGCTGGATCTGACGGATCTGGAGAGACCCTTCACTTTAGAGGAAGTTAAAAGTGATGTGTTTGATTTGGGTGGAGATAAGGCCCCGGGACCAGATGGGCTCCCTATGCAATTCTTTAAACGGTTCTGGGATATTATTAATCCGGATCTTTTCCGGCTTTGTGAAGATTTCTATCTACAACGTGCAAACTTGGAGAAAATTAACTGGGCAAACATTGCTCTCATTCCTAAAGTGGAGTCGCCTGATACCCCTGGAGATTATAGACCCATCAGCTTGATTAACTCTTCCTTGAAGATTATCTCTAAATTGTTGGCTTCCCGACTGAGTAAGGTCATGAACACCTTAGTTAGTAAAGAGCAATCCGCCTTCCTTAAAGGTCGTTGCATCCTTGATAACATCGCTACTGCGGAAGAGCTGATTTTCAGTATCCACAAGAGGAGGTTGCCAGGGCACATTCTGAAAGTGGACTTCTCGAAGGCTTTTGATCTAGTTGATTGGGATTTCCTGTTGAATTTGATGAGAGCTAGGGGCTTCGGGGATCGCTGGATCGGGTGGATCAAGAGCATTCTGTTTTCTTCTAAGGCTTCTATTCTGGTGAATGGATCCCCTCATGGATATGTGCGATATCAAAGGGGATTAAGGCAAGGTGATCCACTATCTCCGCTGTTGTTTGTGCTTGTTACGGATACGTTATGTTCGATGTTCTATCATGCTCTCAACTCTAAGGTGTTGATCGGTGTCCCGTTAGGAGATTTTGGTAGTATGTGTAATCTCTATTATGCAGATGACCTTCTGATTTTGACCATGGGTGGACTGGAAGACCTGAGGGTGGTGAAACTTATTTTGTTAATTTTTGAAGGGATGTCGGGTTTACCAACTAACTTCTCCAAGACTTGCCTTTACTCTACTTCCAAGGATGTGCTCCCCAATCAGGCTGCTGCAGATACGTTGTCATGTGCCAAGGCTATTCTTCCTGTTACTTATCTGGGCATCCCAATCTCGGGGAGAAGGCCTAGAAGGCAAGACTGGGAGGGGCTCATCCTTAAAATCAGAAGGAGGTTATCCTCTTGGAAAGTGCAATTTTTGTCACTTGGTGGTCGGCTTACATTATTGAACTCGGTTCTCTCGACTATCCCTACTTATTGGATGTCTCTTTTCAGATTGCCTTGTTGGGTTATCAAAAAGATCAACCAAATTAGAAGGGATTTCCTATGGTCGGGACCGGACATTGACCACCCAAAGTGTAGATTGGTAGGTTGGAAACTCATCTGTCGTCCTCGTGACCAAGGGGGTTGGGGCATCTTAGACCTACAGAATTTTAACACTGCACTGTTGGGCAAATGGTGGTGGAAATTCATGATGGAACCATCTTGGTGTGGGGCGGATATCGTTAAATTCAATTATGGGTTAGATCGTTGGAACTTGTTTCCTAAGATTTCGGGTAGGGTCTCCTACTTCTGGAAAGGGGCTTTGAGCTGCTTACCGGCTTTAAGAGGCGGTATCACGCAGGGTGTGAACTCAGGAACGGAGACTCTATTTTGGAAAGATCGTTGGGTTAATGGGCAAGCTCCAAGGTATATCTGGCCTGAGGAGTTCAGAAGGTCTCTATTCCCCAACGGTACAGTTAGTGATTTGATCGCACTTTTAGATGAGACTCCGTTCAACGCGAACCCAGATATTGTATTAATCCGCGCTCGGCTGTGTGGGTCCTTGAGGGCCTTGGGGGACAAAAAATGGTGGAGTTTGTCAGGAAATGGTTTTTTCTCGGTAAAATCTTTTTACAACTTCCTTATTGATGGGGGATTACGATGTCCGGTAGCGGGTTTCTTTTGGCGTAACCTGTGTCCAAAAAAAGTCACAATTTTCAACTGGTTGGCCTGGAATAATAAGATCCTCACTCTTGAGAACCTCGCTAAGCGAGATTGCAATTGTCTTCCTACCGCTACCTGTTTGCACTGTCATGCGGAGGTTGAGTCGGTGGACCACCTGTTCTTGCAATGTTCTTTTGCTAGACAAGTGTGGGGCTATTTTGTCCATCTTCTTAAGTTGCCGGATCTTCCGCTGTCAATGACCTCAGTTTGGGGTAATTGGAGATTGCTTGTTCGACCTGCTTATAGGATCATGGGGGACTTAGTGGTGAAAGCGATTGTTTGGAATATTTGGTTGTCTAGGAATGATTGCATCTTTAATGCGCATTGCTTGTCTGCTCATGCTGTCATCATTAAAATTGCTCATTTGCTTTTGTCGTGGTTATCTTCAGCTGAGGAGGGTTCTAGAGTCAAGTTGGAGGATTCCATCACTACTATTCGCCGGAGCCTTGACTTTTTAGGCCCGCGTGTTGAGGAGGCGGGTGGTGTTTTGCCTTCAGAAGGGTCTCAGGAGCAGCGTATGGGCTAGTTACAGGGAGTCTTCTGGGGTTTGTGGGCGGATTGTTATGCCGCTGTTGGTTGTTTTTGTCTTGGCTGTGTTCTGTTTGGGTTGTGCCCCTTGTAGCTTTGTTCTTGTTTTACCACTTCTTGTGGTCTGTTATTGTTGTTGTTTTGTGCTCCTCGGAGGGTTGTGGTAGTCTGTTGTAGTCTATTGCTATCTTTAATTTGAAGTGGTTTATCCACCTTTTCAAAAAAAAAAATATATATATAGTACCATCTTTTAATAATAAGAGAGTTGGTATTTTAATTTTAAATAAATTAAAAAAAAAAAGATTTTACAAATGTGCTAAACAGGGACATGATTTTTTATTTTTGAGAATACTTGTTTTTTTCTTTAATAGTGTTAACGTTTTTTATATTTGTTAGAGACAAATTCATTATTTTATTTAAATATCTGCCTATGCGATATAAAAAAAACATAATTTTTAACATGATTTTATTTAGTTTTTAAAATTTAAAAATTATTTTTTAGTGAAATTTTAGGAGAGATTAATAGACATAAAAACAAAATATTTTTAGACCATATAAATTGATTTTAAGTGAATCGACTATTTTGCTTTGCCAAATAAAATTGAATTGACAATATTAATAGTTTTTTCTTTTTTACTAGATATGCTATACATCCTTGAATTGAAAAAAAATAGTCCATGCCTATTATGTTTGAAACAACAAGGTTTTAAATTCCTTTTATTTTTTGTTGACAATAAAAAATTTGTGGTTGTTCATACATATATATGAAAAATTGTAATGCAAAAATTATAAAATACGGAATAATAAATGTATTTTTATAAGTCTTTCATCTATATTTATCCTGTAAATATTTTTATATATTTTAAATCTTAACAATGATGTCTTTCTAGTTTCTACAACTTTGATTAATATTTAACCAATATATATATATATATATTTTGATTAATATTTAACCAATATATATATATATATCAATAAATTGACGCTATAAAAGTGTGGATCAACAACTAACACGTGACAAGCAAGTCGCATAAGCAAACGCATTTGTTGCAAGGAATTTTCCTTTTTTGCCCTTGTATATATTTGGGTGCATGAAATTCTTAAATTATTTCAAAATTTTAGACAATTATTATATTAATTAAAACATGATATCATTTACTGTCAGTCAAACACGTCTATCTGATATTTTTTTAATTTTGAACCTCATTCTAATTGAATGAATGACGTATATTAAAAGGCAAAAATAATTAAAAAAAAAATTATATTTTGCATATTGATCTTTCCAAACAGAGGTATTTATACATGCAACTTAGTAATATATTATTATATTTTTTTCCCCTAGTTTTTCATATGCGGTCCCAGACAAAATTATAATAAAATTTTTGTGATTATTTTTATTAAATAATATATTCTATTAAAAAAAAGATGACTTTAAAAAAAAGGTTGGCCATAAGCACATAAGACTAGTATTGGTTTTCTTCAAAGTCATACCCCATGTATCAATATCAATAAAATTTGGCTTTATAAATTTTTTTTAAACTGGTCAAACTCTAATTGCTCATGTAAATACACACCCACCGAAAACTTTTTTTATAAGTATTTTGCACAAAATTTTGAAGATGAGAAATTTATTCTTTAAAAAAAAGTCTCTTACAATTTGTTTGGATTAAGAAAATGATAATCAATAAAAAATTATAGGAAATACTCTTTGACGCTGTTTAATTAATTGTAAAAAGCTTTTAATATAATATTTAATATAAAGTTTAATACAAGTACTTAAAAATAAAACTCTAATATGAATGAAAAAAAAAATGCCACTTTTTATGAGTTGTGACCGGGCCGGGCTTGAACATGCACGGTTTGTGTTTGAACAATAAGGGCCAGGCTGACGGGCTAAATAAATTTGGTTGTATATTATTAAATATATAATTTTAGACTGTTAAATATGTTTATTATAAATGAGGTTTTGATAAAGTGAAGTTAATGGTAAGTTTTAAAAATGAAAGATTTGTACTTATTATATTAAATTCAATTTAAACTTAGAGTAAATACTAAATTTTAATATTATTTGGAAGGTGGAGAACCATTACAGTTCTTGCTTTTGAGCTAAGAATTTTTTTTTTTAAAGTTATGAATTATTTCCTTAATTTTTAGTTTTTATCTTTCATCAATTCTTAAGTGATTTAAATCTCTAATTTTTGAAGTAACTTTGTTGATTAAATTATTTAATTTTTCTTTAAATATAAAAAATAAAAAAAGTCATTACCATAATAGCAAAAAAAAACTAATGTATGATTGAAGTTTAATAATAAAAGTGTACTTGTGGTGACTTATCCACATTATATATAAAAGAGAAAAATCAATAAAACCCTATGCTATGCTATATTTTTCAATTTGAAATTAGATCACATCTTTATAACAAAATAATAAAATTATAAACAAAAAATAATCACATGATAAAATAAAATCAAATAATTTATAAATTATTCCCATAGGTCATAGAACATTAAATATTATATTTGTTTTTTTTATAAAAAATAAACTAAACCATTCAATTTTTACTAACTAAACTTCAAATTTAACATTAAAAAAAATTAAAAATTAAAAAATTTCTCCAAAAAATCCCACAACTTTATATCTAAAAATATTTAATTTATTAAAAAAATATTTGCCGCCAGTTTCAAACTCATCTCCAACATCCAATAGGCCTGGCCCGGACCGGCCCGGCCCGGCCTGGCCTGTTTACATTTAGCCCGGCCCAATATCTCGCCGGGTTGACTACGCTGTTGGTTTTCCAAACCCTAAGCAACAACCAAGCACCATCGAGAGCGAGCCAACAGCGAACGCCTGCGCGAAGCCTTGCGCGAGCCGCCATGGCGTCTCGGAGTTGCGCGCGCGCGAGCGTGAGCATCCAGCGCGCGTTCATACGCTGGTTTCAAAGCCCTGGTCAATTCAACGACGCAGAGGAGCCCTCAAGAATTTTCCAAACTCGTATTTATTTTGGGGTTTGATTGGACAAGGAGAGAAAGAGGAGAAGCAGGAGATATCGGATTAGGGTTTTGTGAATCGAGGACAAAGAGGAGCTAAGATGGGTTGCGCTTGCTCCAGAGCGAAGGTGGACGAGAAGACGGAACAGCTGATTTGTGATAGTGATTCGTGTAGTTTTGTTGCTGCCAAGAAGGAGGATCGGTGGAATTATTCCGGTGAAATCGCGGTGACGCCGGCAAGGGCTGGAGCTAGTAAGGTAGTGGTTTCTCTCTGTTTTCTTTATGCCTTTTTGCTGATTTCTCCACTCCACCCTAAGTTGTGTTTGATTTTATGGGAAGTGGTTTGAGGGTGGACACTTGAAAGGATTTCTGAAAGTGTGGAAAAAAAAATGGAATTTTGTGATCTGATTGATGAACACTACACTGCTTGCTTTACTGTGCTGCAAATCAAGTTCACGAACATGTTATAATATATATATATTTTTTTTAAATCAAGAACAACGTATAAGTTGAAACCATGGACAAGTGGCACCGGAGTTATTAGATGGGAAAGTTTAAGGAGATTATGAAATCAAAGACATCATACAATCATAGATAGAAAGTCACAAAAGAACTGGAGGAACATTGCAAATTACCTCCATATTTTATGAGAAGGTCAAAATGCCAGTGTTAGAGTGAACTAAGTAATGATGCAAAGAGTTGCCGGTCAGTACACATCTTATGAGACTTAAGTTGCCCAGAATGTTTCTGCAAAACCTTCTCCCTTTTAAAAGAAAATGCAGTGATAATTATAAGAGTATTACAATAAAACTTGGTCTTCCATCCAAATCAAGGATAAGATTGGAGAGCAGGACTGTTCTTGTAAAATATAGGTGACGAAAGAAGCAAAAATGTATCAAGTCAGGAAAGACAACCTAACTAATTGAAGAAACTGTTCCTTTGGCCATCTGAAAAACAATGACCATTAGATTTGGCAGATATTATGTTGCACAAAGTACCTTTGTCACTGGCCTTCTCATAGTACTCAATTCATACTAAGGAGGGTGTAAACCATTTTTGAGGTTGTGGAGAAAAATAAAGAAGACTATCTGAAGCGATGCCCCCCTTGATTGAACACTTGAATTAAGTGAGAGACCTTGAATGGATATTATGGCATTTAGTGATGAACATTTGTTGATACTGAACCTGGATTCATTGCATGTTCTTGACTGATCAAGTTTTGTAATTCTTTTGAGTTATTTATTTGCAATTTATTGTCTGAAATTAACTGATAACATTTACTACAGAGCTTGATGGTTTGTTTTTGGTTCAATCATATAGGCTTCAGAAACAAGTTCATTTTTTGGAAGGGCTAGCCTGGCTGGACTAGAGAAGGCCATGGAAGTTATAGATACTCTTGGGAGTAGCATGTCGAATTTGAATGCTGGCAATGGGTTCATTTCAGGAACGACCGCAAGAGAAAATAAGATATCAATTCTGGCCTTTGAAGTTGCTAACACAATTGTTAAAGGTGCTAATCTATTGAGATCTCTTTCAGAAGAGAACATCCAATTTTTAAAAGATGAGGTCTTTCAGTCAGATGGAGTTAGACAGTTGATTTCAGCGGATACGGTAGAATTGCTCGTTCTCACCTCCACTGACAAAAGGTGGAGTTGAGATTTATTTGCAGCAGTTTCTGAGTTTCCTATAATTGATTATTATACTGAATGGCAGTTTGTTATAATTATTGCATCTGAATCTTTCTATCAATATTTGTCTATTTTATCTTCCCATACAGAGAGGAACTTGATGTTTTCTCCAGAGAAGTAATTAGATTTGGAGACCTTTGCAAAGATCCAACGTGGCATAATTTGGGTCGTTATTTTCAAAGGTAGTTAAGTTTTTGATTGTGCATCACCTTATCACTTACCCGTCCAAAATTTGTCCATACTTCTCATTTTGGAAATATGATTGGATTTTCAGGTTGGACTCAGATTTTAGTCATCGCCCGTGCAAAGAAGAGGTGGAAACCACAATGCAGCAACTAATGGATTTGGCGCAGACTACATCCGTATGTATATTTTAATTCCCCTGTTATTCCTGATAATTAATTAGCTGCTGCTATTGCATCATGAAAAGACTTGCTCTGCTTATGTAGGAGCTCTATCACGAATTGCATGCATTAGACAGATTTGAACAAGATCATCAAAGGAGGCTTCATGAAGAAAAGTTACTGCCTGCTGCTAGACGGGGTAAGGTACTGACTGATTGCAGCTTTACTGGTAATGAGTGATTATAGCTTTTATTGGTACTAGCTGATTTCTCTAAATAAATGAAGAAAAGGTTAAATGCTATTTTTTTCCTCCAGTCTTCAGGTCCTTCTAATCCCTATTTTGCATTACAAATAACTATTTGGATCCCAATTTAGTTCTGAATCTAGTAGGAGCCTCTCTCAATGTGTTTCGGCATGGATGGCTTTGTTGATGACATATTTTAACTTTGACATGATGTCTGTACTTAGATACTCAAAGTGTGTGGAGTGGAAAGCTTGTGATTATATTCAATGCCTCTTTCCTCTTCCCACATTTTGAAATGTGCTGGTGTACGGCTAGAGAAAATGTAGATCTGCTGGCTGGGATTGTCTTCTTTTAGAACTAAAGAATTCTGGTAGTTCACTATCAACAAAACATTGGCCCTATAATTTAGAATTGGTGCACTAAGTTACTGCCTATTTCTGAAGAATTTTGATGTGGAAATACAAAATTAATGTTATTGTTAGAGATATCTGGTGTTTGGAGGTCATGTGATTTGAAAATTTTTACCGACTTATATTGTTAGTAAGAAAAGGCTATGAGCCTTTTCTCCTCAATCACTAGAGAAATGTGGAAATTGGACAAGCAGGAGATATTTTCATGGACAATGCTTATTTCACCTCTGTTTTATTAGTTATTTGAGAAGTGTTCCTTTACTAACTTGGTCAAAAATCTATATACACTTTTGAATTTCTTTGTTGGATAAAGTTCAAAAAAATGAAAAAAAAATGTCTTGAAGTTGTAAAAATAAGACCATACTAAGATACTAGGCTTTTATATTTGCACCTCCTTCAGAGATTGTATTTTGTTACAAGGTTAATATCTTTGCTACAAGTTTTCCCATAAAGATAAAGAATAACTAATGACATCTTTTGAAGGAAGTGTACTCTGCCTTATATTGACTCTCTAAGGGTCATAGATTCACAATGGTAAGCTCTTCACTTCATATAGGAAGCATGCTATGATGCTCTTTACAGTGTGCCATTAATCTTGCAAGCAAGCAATGAGAATATGAGAGCACAACATGGTAACCATTAATGAGGAAAATGTTTCAATGCTGGCCTTTTGGTTCTAAAGCCTAGTAATAGAGCTTAAAGACCTCGCTGTTATGTAGAAGTATGTTTATACCAATGTTGTTTACCCATCTTTATTTATTTATTTATTTTTGCAGAGTCTCTCATGATTTTGCAGAGTGAACTCAAACACCAAAGAAAGTTGGTCAGGAGTTTGAAAAAGAAGTCCCTTTGGTCTAGAAGTTTGGAGGAGGTAATTCATTATAAACTTTTATATAACATAGTATAATGACAGTTTGAGTTCCCATAAACAATTCACAGATAGTGTTCAAAACTGTGGTAATCACGTTCTCTGTGAACAGTTTTGGCATGCATACAAAAGAAGGTTATATACATACATACTTTATTTATTTATTTATTTTTATCAATCTTAACAGAAATTTGTTAAACTTCTAACCTGTTTCAGAGCTAACCTCAAGAAATTATGTAGGTTGTTGAGAAACTTGTTGAGATTGTTATCTTTGTACATAAGGAGATCGATGAGGTATTTGGTAAGTACACGTTCTTTGATGTCTCACTTTATGTTCTTTCAGGAAACTCAGACTATTTTTACCCCTTTTTGTAATTTATGAAAAGTTTCACTTGGAGAAACTGGAGATTATTCACTATGATGATATCTCAATCCTATTTGATATGTTTCCTCTGAGTTCAGCCCTCTCCAATTAAGGATTGTTGTCTTATATGTCCCCCATTTACTTTTAAGAGTTACATGGTGGGTATGAGGCCAGGCCCACCTTAAAGTGATCCTACTCATGTCAGTTTTAACTATGCATCTACAACATATCATTTTTTTTTAAAAAATTTTAAGCAGAATATTGATGCATTTTGCATTATAATTATCTGGCATTGTTGCCGAAAGGATTCTGATTTCTGAAAAGTCTCGCAATTCTTATACTTAGGCTTGCGGATCCTAGTGAAACTTGTGGATTCTTGCATTACAGTCAAGTGTGCCAAACTTGAATAATGTATCAATCCTTAACAAAAGAGGAAAGAAAAAATTCACATAACATGGTTGGAGCTATTTATGAAATTTTTTTTCACAATAGACATACAACACAGCCCCTCATCAAATTATCTTTACTCAAATGTATGCTGTGCATGACCAATCGCATTCTTTAGCTCCATGTAGCCCACAAATTCTTTGGAGTGTACATCATTTTATCATCAATGACAACATGCTACATGCATTGCACAAACCCTGCGTTTATTATTCATCTTTTCTTTTGCTTTTCTCTATTGTCCAGAACTTTAATGCTGCCCAACTTTTATGTTTCTGAGATTTAATAAAATTTTTTGGTTTTAGTTGTTACAAGACTTTCACCTTGTTTTCTTCTTGCCAGTTCCGTCTTGTTTTCTGTTGTTGGCTTTTGATTTTTTACCATTATGATCCTGTTTAATATGTAATTTTCATGCATGGAGCAGTGGATTTAAATATAATATATCTTTTATATAAAAGAAATAACGTTCACCATTGTTTTTTATTTTGGTCTAGGTTGTTACTTTGTGAAGTTAATACAATAGATGAACTAATGAAAGTGGGCCTGCTACTGGCCTACGAAATAATGATATGAATGTAAACTTTCTTAATGCTATTGTATTGTTGTCATGTCAAATAGGTCAAGTATAACCACCAATGATTTAAATTCTTATGCCACTATAGTGTATGATGATTGTATATTTGTTCTTCATACAACTCGAAGCTATCTTTTGAACATTGGTGAAGTTCTAATTTATATTGTTTTGTGCCATGTTCTCAAAATTCTTATATTGTCATATAACTCTTTCAATGATCAATGCACTTTTGAAATGTGAGCTTTTAGTTTAGCCTTACTTTCTTTTTGTAGGCACCAATTCTGTTACCGCTGCACCAAATCATACTGGAAGATTGGGTACTTCTGGTCTTGCCTTGCATTACGCCAACATTATCAATCAAATTGATAGTATAGTAAGTAGATGCATGCTCTTTTTTGGCACAATCTCATTTGTACAATTTGCGGCGTTATGTTGTCATTCTTCGTAAAAACAACAACAGGGAGGTTGCTTTTGTTTTGCCAATTACATCTGGTGTTGCTTTTTCTTCACACGTACATGAAATATTTTCTTTGTGCAACTTCTTGTAGATGTTCATTCTCATATTCTTTTTCGCTTAAAACCCATAATCAGAAGTTGAAACCCATGATCACAAGTCTGATAATCGTTTTAGTGGTGTGCATTTTGATGTTTAACAGCTGCTGTAAAATTTTGTGTATGTAGGTATGTAGGCCATTTTCACTTCCTGCAAATATGAGGGAAACTTTGTATCGAGGACTGCCAGCAGATGTGAAGATTGCTTTACGTTCCCGATTACATCCATTTGATGCAAATGAAAAGGTAGTCGCTCGAAACTTTCATTTGTTGCTTTTAAGTTTTAATACAAAATTTATGGAGGTTTCTTATAATGGTGGCTGTTCACCTCTCTTGAAACCTTGAAACAAGGCATTTTTGTTTGGCACTCCAACAGTGGATGATGACATTTAATTATGACCATACCTTGAAGAGTTTCTGCTTGAATTTGGGGTGAGACTTATTAAATTTTAATGGCAAAGGAAAAATAAGTAAAGGGGTGGGGTCAATTAACAAGCAACAGACACTTTTTAAATTCAAATCAGCTGAATGCTAGTGCTTCAAATACTATGTTCAGGGAAAGCTAGTATAAAGTTGATCAGGGACTTCTTTGGAAAGCTTGTTGAGGCTTTCTGGTGAAAATTATGAAGTATTGTTAATTGACACACATTGTACGGCAACTAGATAGACGAGCTCATATCTAGACTCTAAACTTGTTTTGCAAGGTATATTTCCCTAGCATGGATGGTTACGTTCAATGATCATCGAACCGTATGTTTTTCCAATGGCTTCAATTAACTGCCACAATTGATTCAATGAGTACATGAGAAATCAGAACATAATGCTTCTATACCTAATTTGTTTTGCTACCCTTTCAGTGCAATAGCTAGAAATTTCACTGACATAGTGGCATTGACATAATTGTGTATCCAGATGCTTTATATGGATAGTTGATTTAATGCAGACAAAAATGCGCTAGTTTTACTTCCAAAATCAATGGTAAATTTTTCAATGTTCCTGATTCATTATTGCTGAAAACTACTGTTCTGCAGAATACTGGTGCTCAGATAAAAGCTGAGTTGCAGAAAACTCTCAAATGGATTGTCCCAATAGCTGACAATACTGTAAGGTATGTATCATTGCCTCTTATAACTTAAGAAGTTTATGTTTTTTTAAAGCCATTCTTTGCTTTACTTCATTTCTAGAGCTGTTTGTATATTTTAAAAATATTCAAAATTTTCTTATTTGTTACTTTTTATTCCTTTGGAGCACCAGAATCCATCAAGGTTTTGGTTGGGTTGGAGAATGGGCAAACATCAGGTTGGTTTCTGTTTTTCATTGCTTTGAATTTACTTCAAATTCAGCTGCCTTTTGTGCATAAGCAATTCATTCAGATGTTGAAGTATCACTTGGTACATGGACTGCTTGTGATAGAATGCCTGAATCTGAAATTCTTCATTCCTGCATTGCTTCTTAATATTAGCACACTTCTTATGACTTGCTCTTTTCCAGTACTGAGGTTAACAAAAAGCCATCACCACAACACAACATTGCTCGTATTCAGACACTTTTCCACGCAGATAAGAGGAAGACTGAAGAAGTCATACTTGAACTTATTGTTTGGCTTCACCGTCTTATAATCCAAGTGAAGAACAAAGGGTATGGTATGGAGATCTTGAATTCAGGCAATGCCCAATCTAACAAAGTTACTTCTCTACAACAAGAGACAAAGAAAGATGCGTTCGGTGTGGACAATGTGAATCATATTAGCAACACCATTCAACTCTCGAAAGAGGAAGTAGAGATGTTGGAAGGTGCAAGCTCGACTCGAACGGTGCTAGGCAGAAGCAAAAGCCTGCAGGTGTCTTCCGTAAGCAGAAGTGAGACAAGGACACGCAGAAGACATTGTTTTAGCAGGAGTTGTGACAGTTCTCCAGCCAGGGAGTCATGTATGGCTTCAAACTTGCATTTTGAGTTGAAGAATGTGTTGGATGTGATGGATGGTCTTGATACACTGTAACTACAGCCTGCTATTATCATCTCATGTTAGTCTTATACTTCTATATGTTATAACTTCATGTATCTCATTGTTTATTTTTGATTGTATATCTACATCAACCAGTAATTTGTGTATATGTAAAGGCAAGCTTGTATTGGGTTTAAGAATGATGAGTGGTAGCCTATTGTTTTGGTTGTAAGCATGAACTGTTCTAGTGGCTTTTTTCCTGTACACTGTATATGTACCATGTCTTAAATTTTAAAGAATAATAATTTTTTTAAATAATAATTTCAAAGTCAAGCGGTTGTTAATAGATATTTATTGGTTTTTATTTTTACATACATATACCTCCCTAAAAAATTTATTTTCATATATCTATACCTCTGTGAGATTCTTATGTTTATAGGCTATAGCCTCAAAGTCAATAATAATATATGTGCTGCATGAAATATTTAACATTTCATATGCTTACACATGATAAAGATATATTGAGACAGTTATTTAGAAAATAAATATATCAATTATTATACTTATATACCTAAGAATGAAAAATAAAAATAAAAAATTGAACGGATGCAAGCAAGGAATGAATAAGTCTTCTTTCCAAAGTAATTTAATGATCAAGTAGTAGTTGTGTACATAAACATGTAAGAAACTTTTTGTGATTGCATGCCACCTCTCATCAAGAAATCCATTAGTATTGTATTCATTATTGAAGAATGTAGTGCATGTAGCATATTGTTTTGGTTGCAAGCAGCAGCAGCAGCAGCAGCAGCAGCAGCAGCTCCACAAACCAATCCTACTCCATTCTCTGTCAGGGAAGTTACACCTACTCTTTATTAATCTCAAACTCACACTATAAAACCCTCAACCCATGCATGCACTCATTCCATCACAAAATCATCAAGGATAACTAAACTCCTTATTCAACATGAGAAAAACCAATGCCTGCTTCTCCCTCCTCCTCTGCCTCTCCATCTCATCACTCCTCTCACCACCCTCCACTGCCACCACCCCATCCAGCACCATTCACATAACCACCAACCAACCAATCCTCTCACCACTCTGCAACCAGCCATTTGCCACTCAGGGTTGTGATTCAACATTAGAGACACCAGTTTCAGCTCCTTCACTGTCAGAACTATTTCCTGAAAACTTTCCCATAGTTGTTGTTCCTCCAGCACCTGAACTGGTACCTGAGACTTCTCCAGTAGTTGTTAATCCTCCAGCACCAGAACTGGTTCCTGAGACTTCTCCAGTGGTTGTTGCTCCTCCAGCACCAGAACTAGTTCCTGATACTTCTCCAATAGTTGTTTCTCCTCCAGCACCAGAACTAGTTCCTGATACTTCTCCAGTAGTTGTTTCTCCTCCAGCACCAGAACTGGTTCCTGAAACTTCACCAGTTGTTAATGGTCCTCCTTCTTCTGGATTGTTTGGTGGGAGTGGGAGTCCTTTGAGTAGTAATGGAGGTTCAAATGGAGGTGTTGGGCTTCCTTTTGGGAAGCCTGTGCAAGGGGGTGGGTTGAGCTCAGTGAATGGACCAGTTGGGTTGGGAGGTGGGCAAGGACTGGGGCAGCCTCTTGTGGATAATACTCCATATGATAGTGGGTGTTGGATTGGAAGGGAGAGCTGGTTTGGAGTTGGTGGACTTGCTCTTGCTCTGCTTTTTCATGCTCTGTTTTTAGTTCATGGTTCTTTGTTTTAAAATTAAACAGGTTGTGTATGTATTTATGTGTTGGTGATCTATATTAATTAATGTTATCGATTGTAATGTTTTCAATTGGCAGTCTGCTTGGCAAAATATCAAGTTTCAGTTTGATTAATCAGCAATTTTGCTACTCTTTACAGAATTTTTTTTTTATTTATTTATTTAGTGCAGCAAGACCATATATTGTTAGGGGGTGTATGCATTAACAGGAAATATAGCCATATCCATCCGTTTTCACCCAAAGTTTGGGTTGCAAATCTTCAGCCACAGTTGGAGAATTTTGATACCACTAAATTCATTATGTTTTGACCATATATTTCGAAAATCTTCACCCACAATAGGAAACTTTTTGATGCTGCTGAGTCCATTGCATTTTGAACACCAATACCCTAGTATTGATTTTTATTATACTATTAAACTATTGAGAGCGTGAAAATTGGATAAAAACATTAAATAAAAAATAATAATAAAAATTATACAATAATAAAATACCACTTCCACGAGTGAGAATTAGTTTCTCTTTGAAATGAAAAATTGTAGCTTGTTGCCCGTGAATATTTTCTTTTACACCAATAAATAACAAATGTTTTAGAGATGCACTAATTACGGTGTTTTATAGTAGTTCATCATTATTTATTTATTAAAAAATAATTATCCTTATAAAAAAAATACATTAGGAGTCTCTAATAATCTTCTCCTTAATGTGCAATTGCTTAAATCATTCTCACAAGTTCCATACAATTCCGCAAGCCCCCCAAACCCACTTGGCCAACCAAAACAAATAACAAATATATATATATATATATATATATATATATATATATATATATACAAATGGCAGTCAAAACTCATTCATTCGACAATCGAAACAAACCCAAAGATGCCATCTTCTCTCTCAACCCCACAAACTCTTCTCCTCCTCCCACTCCTCTTCAGCATCATCAGCATCAGCATCAGCATCAGCATCAGCATCACCCACGCATTCGACTTCAAATACTCCACCATCGATCAAATCCAACAAGCATTCCAACACTGTAATGTTTGCAACCTTGGTCATGTTGACCAGGTTGACCAGAGACATTCCTACTTCCCTTTGACTGTTTGACTAGTTATGGGGATTCCTGACACTGTTGCTCTGCAAACTTGATTCTCACCCAGCTGGCTCCTTCTCCCCGTGAAGCTTCGGTCTTGTCATGGTTGGTGGGAGAGGCACTCTTCCTCTTCCTCATCTTCTTCTCCTCCTTCCTCTATTTAGCGACCTTTCTTTGAGTTCGGGATGAAGAGGTGGCAAGCTTCCTTTGAACTTCGGACTGAAGAAGCCAGCCGTGAGGAGGGAGCTCGAGTCGCATTGCTTGAGTTCGGCATGCGAAGGAGGCTGAAGATTCACCGTTTCTCTCTTCATCAAGCTTCGAGGTTAGCATCTAGGGTGTTTGTGGTTGAAGCTTCTTGTTAGATCCCCCTTCTATGCTTGGTTTGTGAGTGTTCTTGTGGGTTGTTGTGTTGCTTCCATGCCTTGTTGTGGCCTGCACCCTAACCTTTTTTTGTTTAGAAGAATACTAATCTTGTTGGAATTCTTGTAAGCTTAAAAGCTTAGTTCTTGCATCCTTGAAGCTTAACTGTTGTTGTTTGTGTTCAGTTTGGTTAATCTTTTTGCAACATGCTTAAACTTTGGAGGGTTTCATTTGATAATCATGCTTTGTGAGTATATGTGTTTATTTGTATCTTGTATGTGTAAATGGTAAGGCATGGGACCTTAACCTTTTGATGATTTTATTCTATTAAAAAAAGCTTGACTGTTTTTATTGTTTTTGTTAGTTGTAAACCCCTTAATTTTAGTAGAGGGTTGTAAGCTCTGTGGTGGTGTTAAGCTGCAAACTAAGTTGAGTTCTCGGATTACTGTTCACGTGTCTTCTAAATCCTTGTTTTAGCTTTGTTAATGTTGTAAGTGAGTGTAAACCTTGGTTGTTGTTGTTAGATCCTTGCTTAGCTATTTTAAGGACAGCTTTTCATGCTTGCAATTTGGAGCTTTGAGTGTGCGACCATTAGATTCGAGTTCTTTGATTTTATTCACACCTTGGTTTTAATCTTGACTTCTTGTAATCTTATCTTGATAGCTTATTAGTTTTGTTATGTATTTAATTGTGATGGTAGCGACTGATGCTTTTAGTTTATTTGGAATTTTTCTTTGTCTAAACTTGGGGTTTTGTTTGGATTTGTGTTACTTTTATTCATTGATAGGATGTCCTTAATTTAACTTTAATGGTGTTTAAAAGCTGGTCATTATGTGAGGTTGGTTTTGCATGAGACTTTGATTTGTATTATTTAATCCTCTAAGACCTTCTAGACCCTAAGTGCTTTGTTATAGGCCATTGTTGGTATTAACTTGTCATCTAAACCTAGTTTTTTTTTTCAAGCACTTGTAAGCATGTTTCGGAATTTCTATTTGCTTAATTATCTTCCACTTTGTAGATTACTGTGCACTTGTTTGTGGCTTCTAGAAGCATGATTAATCGTCCCATTTATGTGAATATTTACATAGTCATATATGTTGTATTTTTTTGATAGTTGGGATTTTTAATTGCCACCCTTGAACTCACATATCGGGTTATTATTTATAGACATAGGTATTTGGCTGTGCTTGTCTTATCTTGCAATAATTGTAAATTCTTTCTTCGGGACCTTAGTTGTAGATAGGCCCGACCCAAGACTAAATTCTAAGTATAGCTTTTGTTGGTTAGATTTTTGGTAGCGAGCCTTAGTTCAGCGGGACTGGGTGGACCAACTCGTAGCTTGGAGCCGGGTAGGCTCTCGCACCCCTAAATTTCGTACTTCTGACAAATTATTATATATTTAAGTTATTTCCTTAATTTTATAGTTTGGTTTAATTACTCATTTACTTGCTTGTTATTTATTTATTTATTTATTTGCATCATTTAATTAGTATTTATATACGTATTCCGTATTTTTTTCTGCGGTTTTTTTGTACATCTCCATTCTCGGCTCGCCCTGACTAGGAGGAGTAAGTCCTAGCCATGTGCACATGTTTTTACGTAGTAGCGCTACCCCCGATCTGCGGTCGAAGATCCCGGCTCATTTGTTGATACACTGATACATTCCGACTTCACGGTCGATGATCCAGCCTCGGCCTGTTGATTTTTGTTATTAGCCAGGGAGATGTATATGACTGTTTTCTGCGTATTTTTTTCGTATTTTGGATTATTTCTATATTCTGCATTATGTATAATTTATGATCTATTATTTTTGCAATATCCGCTTTATACGTGTTTTACTGCGATCCTACTGGGCCCTTGTGGCTCATGCACTCTGTGAATTCTGTTCTCGCAGGAGAAGATCAAGGCTAGGATCGGGGGGGTGTCTGGGAGTCGTATTGCCTACTCTATTAGTATTTCTGTATTACCCTTTTCCTGTGAGTGTAAGACTTGTACTCGATCTGTATCATGTTTTGGAAAGCTGTTGGGGTGTATTTGAATTCCATGAGGGCTTCTAAAGCCTATACTTGTAGTATTTCGGTTTACGGTATTCCATTTGTGCTTTTTGTTTTATATTTTTTTATCTCATTTTGTTAGGGGTTGACTCGACCGAGTCAAATCGAGGCCTTGCACCCAGTGGGACCCAGTCCCAATGGATGTGGCCCGATCGTCCATGGGCACTGTGGGGGCTGGGGACGTGATAGATTAAAGTGGTATCAGAGACATTGTTAGACGTCACCCTACTGATTTAAACTTTGTCTATCTTTGAGAGTTCGTTCTGAGAGTGGGTTGGGTAGTGTAACCTGTTCTAAAGTTCTGTCTGTCTTTTAAATTGCAGAATCATGCCTAGGGGGTAGAGGCGACCTCGCAGAGGACCTGCAAGCCCACCCCCGGAGCCCATGCAAGCGGAGCAGGAGGCCCCTGAACTATCAGATGAGGAAGTACAGCAGGAAGAGCTACCGAATCCCGCGTCCATGACCGACATCATGAGGGAGATGATGTTGCTGCTGCGTGCTGAGCGTCAGCAGCATACTTCTAGAGGTGGCCGAGACTTATCGGCCGAGTTCGGACGGCACACACCACCACAGTTCTCAGGGACCACTGACCCGACGGTAGCCGGTTATTGGGTCAGTCAGATAGAGAGGACCTTCCGAGCTATGCAGTGCCCAGATAGAGACAAGGTCAGGTTGGCTACTTTCATGCTGCGGGACAGTGCAGCACAGTGGTTTGAGAATGAACTACGCCTCAAAGGGGAGAGTTCCTTCAGGACCTGGGAGCAGTTCAAGAAAGTTTTCTACGGCAAGTATTTCCCTTCGAGCCGGCGAGCGCAGATGGAGAGGCAGTTCCTTAGTCTGAAGCAGGGGTCCTTGAGTGTGGAGGAGTATGAGGCCGAGTTTGATAGGCTGTCGCAGTTTGCTTCGACCTTAGTGTCGGATGAGAGCAGCAGGTCTAGGCGTTTCGTAGATTGCTTGAAGACCCACATCCGGCGGGCCATTGTACCATTCCTGAACCAGACATATGCTGAGATTGTCGATATTGCTAAGAACCTGGAGATCACCTGGCAGGAGACGCAGGACCAGGGGAGACACGAGCACCAGCGACACCGCCAGAACCCTCGGAAGAGTCAGTCTTCCGGGAGTAACTCAGGGCATTCTAGAGGAGAGCACCGGTCACAGCCGTATAGCAGACCCCCGAGTTCGTCATCAGGTTCTGGAGGCAGGAGATCTTTTGGCAGTGTGACCCAGGCTGTTCAGTGTCCTACTTGTGGAGGGAGCCATTCTCAGGCGGAGTGCCGACGCGCGGCAGGCGCATGTTATCGGTGTGGTAGTATGGACCACTTGGTTGCTCAGTGCCCGCAGAGTCCGCCTTGGCTCCAGGGAGGCGACATGACTCGTAGTGCACCTGTCGAGCAGCCCAGATCGTCTGACGGGTCACGACACACGGGCGCTCCAGGCCGATCCCAGCAGAGTGCCTCGAGGGGTAGGCCGGGAAAGGCGCCTATGACAGACCAGCCTTCTTCCTCTTCCCGTCCAGCAGGCCGTGGTAGGCCAGTTACTCAGGGGCGAGTATTTGCTTTGACACAGGAGGATGCTGAGGCATCCCACGACGTTGTTGCAGGTATCGTTTCAGTACATTCCTGCTATGCTTGTTCTTTGTTTGATCCTGGTGCTACGCATTCTTTTGTATCGTCTTCTTTTGCTCGCAAGAATTCTCTGCATGTTGTGGATTTGTTGCATGTTCTATGTGTTGCCACTCCTGTTGGCGCGGTGAGGACCGTTAATCGGTTAGCACCAGCTTGTTCTGTTGTCATTGAAGGGCGTGAGCTTTTCGCCGATTTGCACCTGATGGAGCTGCGAGACTACGACATCATTTTCGGTATGGACTGGCTTTCCTCAGTGTTCGCTGTAGTGGACTGTCGCAGAAAGAAGGTGCATTTCTGTTTTCCTGACCAGGAGGAATTCACCTTTAGTGGCAGTAAGGGGTACACCCTAGCTCGAGAGATCTCTTCTTTGCAAGCTCAGAAGCTGCTCAGCGGTGGTTGCGTTGGCTTTTTGGCCTCTGTCTCGGAAGCCACTCGCACCGGATGCACAGTAGCAGATGTACCTGTTGTCAGCGAGTTCTCTGATGTTTTCCCTGAGGACCTTCCCGGGTTACCTCCTGTGAGAGAGGTGGAGTTTGCCATCGATCTGGCTCCAGGCACAGCTCCTTTATCTAAGGCACCATACCGGATGGCACCAGCTGAGTTGAAGGAACTGAAGAAGCAACTGGAGGAACTGTTGGAGAAAGGGTTTATCCGGCCAAGCATGTCACCTTGGGGAGCCCTAGTGCTGTTTGTCAAGAAGAAGGATGGATCTACGAGGGTCGTGTATTGACTACCGTGAGTTAAACAAGGTGACGGTCAAGAATAAATACCCTTTGCCGAGGATTGATGATCTCCTGGACCAGTTGCAAGGAGCTCAAGTCTTCTCCAAGATTGATCTGCGATCTGGATATCATCAGGTTCGAATCAGGGGCGAGGACGTCCCGAAGAGTGCTTTCCGCATGCGGTATGGTCACTATGAGTTTACGGTGATGCCGTTTGGTCGACGAACGCCCCGCGATATTCATGGATTTGATGAGCAGGGGTGTTTCGACACTACTTAGATCGATTTGTGGTTGTATTCATTGATGACATCTTGATTTACTCATGAGCAAGCGGCGACGTGGAGCACTTGAGGTTGGTACTGGAGACACTGAGACATCATGAGCTGTATGCCAAATTTTCCAAGTGCGACTTCGGGCTCGATAGTGTGGCTTTCCTGGGCCACGTCATCAGCAAAGATGGTGTTTCTGTGGATCCCAAGAAGGTGGAAGCAGTCGTGGACTGGAAGAGACCGAGCACGGTCAGGGAGATTCGGAGTTTTCTCGGTTTAGCTGGCTACTATCGGAGGTTTGTGCAGGACTTTTCTCGTCTAGCAGCACCTTTGACGAGACTGACCAGAAAGGGTACCCGTTTTACTTGGACTGAAGCTTGCGAGCAGTGTTTCATGGAGTTGAAGCGTAGGCTCGTATCTGCACCAATCCTTGCCTTGCTAGAAAGTGGTTGTGGATATGTGATCTACAGTGATGCTTGTAAGACAGGCTTGGGGTGTGTTCTGATGCAGAATGGTCGAGTTATTGCCTATGCTTCAAGGCAGTTGAAGCCCCATGAGGAGAATTACCCCACTCATGATCTAGAGTTGGCAGCAGTTGTTTTTGCGCTGAAGATCTGGAGGCATTTCCTGTACGGAGAGTCTTGTGAAGTGTACACAGACCATAAGAGTCTAAAGTACATCTTCACTCAGAAAGAGCTGAACATGAGGCAAAGGCGGTGGTTGGAGCTGATCAAGGACTATGACCTTAGTGTTCACTATCATCCAGGCAAAGCCAATGTAGTGGCTGATGCACTGAGCAGGAGACATAATTATGGAACCGCCCAGTGGTTGGTGAGCGAAACCACTTCTGGAAGAGATGAGAAGGTTCGAGTTGGAGGTTGTCACGCCAAACTCTGGGGTTAGTCTGGCCAACATGCACATCCGACCGAATTTGCTGCAGAGGATCAAAGAGACTCAGATGGAGGACCCCAAATTGCAAGAAATCTGTGCTAAACTTCAAGAAGGAGAGATATCTCAGTTCCGAGTGCATGAGGATGGTACCATCAGATTTGGAGACCGAGTTTTGCGTGCAGATGATCCTAGCTTAAAGAGAGATATTGAGGAGGCCCATTACTCGAGCTACACGATCCATCCACGGAGGTGCGAAGATGTACGAGAGGACTTAAGGAACATTCTTGGTGGAACAACATGAGCGAGAAATAGCTACTTTAAAGTCGCCCATTTGTCTTACTGTCGGCAGGTAAAGGCGAGACATCGAGAGACCAGCCCGGTTATCTTGACTGATTACCGATACCAGAGTGGAAGTGGGAGCACATCACGATGGATTTTGTGACTGGGTTGCCCCGTACTCGGCGGAAGCATGAGTCTGTGTGGGTGATTGTGGATCGCCTAACCAAGTCAGCACACTTTCTGCCTCTAAAACCTGGTTTGGGTCTTGAGAAACTAGCTGAGTTGTACCTTGGGGAGATTGTGCGGCTGCATGGCATTCCTGTGTCGATCACATCCGATCGTGATTCGAGGTTCATTTCAAGGTTCTGGAGAAGTCTCGATCGACTCGGGTACCGAGTTGACATTCGATCTGACATTTCATCCACGCAGACGGATGGCGATCCCGAGAGGACTATTCAGATTCTGGAGGACATGCTTCGGGCATGTGCCCTTGACTTTTCTGATTCTTGGGATCGCTATTTGTCTTTGGCGGAGTTTGCTTATAATAACAGTTTCCAGGCGAGTATTCAGATGGCACCGTACGAGGCTCTTTATGGGCGGAAGTGTCGATCTCTGGTGTGTTGGAGTGATGTGGGAGAGCGGAAGTTGTTGGGTCCAGAGATGTTACGAGTTGCGAAGAGAAGGTGAATCTAATTAGGGGAGCGATTGAAAGACGCTCGAGGCCCGGCGAGAAGAGCTATGCAGACAAGCGCCGCTCAGATCTAGAGTTTTAGGTTGGCGATTCAGTTTTCCTGAGGATATCTCCTATGAAGGGTGTTGTGAGATTTGGAAAGCGTGGGAAGCTCAACCCCGTTACATCGGACCTTTTGAGATTGTGGAGGCGAGTTGGAGTTGTTGCTTATCGCTTGGCCTTACCACCGGACCTAGCGCGAGGTTCACAATGTGTTCCATATCTCTATGTTGAGGAAATATCACGTCGGACCCATCGCATGTCATTCGAGCGGGGAACCGAGTGGAGCTTCGGGAAGAATTTGTCGTATGAAGAGCAACCGATGGAGTTTCGGCATATAAAAGAGCAACAGTGGGAAATCGTGTGGTTCCATTGATCAAAGTCAGATGGAGTAACCACTCCAGTGATGAAGCTACTTGGGAGCGAGAGGCCGATCTGAGGGAGCGTTATCCCGAGTTGTTCCCCGACTCGTAAGGTGAGTTTAGAGGACTAAACTCCTTTTAAGGAGGGGAGATTGTAATGTTTGCAACCTTGGTCATGTTGACCAGGTTGACCAGAGACATTCCTACTTCCCTTTGACTGTTTGACTAGTTATGGGGATTCACGACACTTTGTTGCTCTGCAAACTTGATTCTCACCCAGTGGCTCCTTCTCCCGTGAAGCTTCGGGTCTTGTCATGGTTGGTGGGAGAGGCACTCTTCCTCTTCCTCATCTTCTTCTCCTCCTTCCTCTATTTAGCTGACCTTTCTTTGAGTTCGGACTGAAGAGGTGGCAAGCTTCCTTTGAACTTCGGATGAAGAAGCCAGCCGTGAGGAGGAGCTCGAGTCGCATTGCTTGAGTTCGGCTGCGAAGGAGGTGAAGATTCACCGTTTCTCTCTTCATCAAGCTTCGAGGTTAGCATCTAGGGTGTTTGTGGTTGAAGCTTCTTGTTAGATCCCCTTCTATGCTTGGTTTTGTGAGTGTTCTTGTGGGTTGTTGTGTTGCTTCCATGCCTTGTTGTGGCCTGCACCCTAACCTTTTTTTGTTTAGAAGAATACTAATCTTGTTGGAATTCTTGTAAGCTTAAAAGCTTAGTTCTTGCATCCTTGAAGCTTAGCTGTTGTTGTTTGTGTTCGAGTTTGGTTAATCTTTTTTTGCAACATGCTTAAACTTTGGAGGGTTTCATTTGATAATCATGCTTTGTGAGTATATGTGTTTATTTGTATCTTGTATGTGTAAATGGTAAGGCATGGGACCTTAACCTTTTGATGATTTTTATTCTATTAAAAAAGCTTGACTGTTTTTATTGTTTTGTTAGTTTTAAACCCCCTTAATTTTAGTAGAGGGTTGTAAGCTCGTGGTGGTGTTAAAGTCGCAAACTAAGTTGAGTTCTCGGATTACTTGTTCACGTGTCTTCTAAATCCTTGTTTTTAGCTTTGTTAATGTTGTAAGTGAGTGTAAACCTTGGTTGTTGTTGTTAGATCCTTGCTTAGCTATTTTTAAGGACAGACTTTTCATGCTTGCAATTTGGAGCTTTGAGTGTGCAGACCATTAGATTCGAGGTTCTTGATT
This sequence comes from Dioscorea cayenensis subsp. rotundata, assembly GCF_009730915.1. Classification (NCBI taxonomy): domain Eukaryota; kingdom Viridiplantae; phylum Streptophyta; class Magnoliopsida; order Dioscoreales; family Dioscoreaceae; genus Dioscorea; species Dioscorea cayenensis. The sequence continues at coordinate 17,249,042 of NC_052481.1, read as the reverse complement.
TTATTCACACCTTGGTTTAATCTTGACTTCTTGTAATCTTATCTTGATAGCTTATTAGTTTTTGTTATGTATTTAATTGTGATGGTAGCGACTGATGCTTTAGTTTATTTGGAATTTTTTTTCTTTGTCTAAACTTGGGGTTTGTTTGGATTTGTGTTACTTTATTCATTGATAGGATGTCCTTAATTTAACTTTAATGGTGTTTAAAAGCTGGTCATTATGTGAGGTTGGTTTTGCATGAGACTTTGATTTGTATTATTTAATCCTCTAAGACCTTCTAGACCCTAAGTGCTTTGTTATAGGCCATTGTTGGTATTAACTTGTCATCTAAACCTAGTTTTTCAAGCACTTGTAAGCATGTTTTCGGAATTTCTATTTGCTTAATTATCTTCCACTTTGTAGGTTACGTGCACTTGTTTGTGGCTTCTAGAAGCATGATTAATCGTCCCATTTATGTGAATATTTACATAGTCATATATGTTGTATTTTTTTTGATAGTTGGGATTTTTAATTGCCACCCTTGAACTACGCATATCAGGGTTATTATTTATAGACATAGGTATTTGATCGTGCTTGTCTTATCTTGCAATAATTGTAAATTCTTTCTTCGGGCCTTAGTTGTAGATAGGCCCGACCCAAAGACTAAATTCTAAGTATAGCTTTTGTTGGTTAGATTTTGGTAGCGAGCCTTAGTTCGCGGGACTGGGTGGATCCAACTCTGTAGCTTGGAGCCAGGTAGGCTCTCGCACCCGCAAATTTCGTACTTCTGACAAATTATTATATATTTAAGTTATTTCCTTAATTTTTATAGTTTGGTTTAATTACTCATTTACTTGCTTGTTATTTATTTATTTATTTATTTGCATTATTTAATTAGTATTTATATCCAGTATTCCGTATTTTTTTCTGCGGTTTTTTTGTACATCTCCATTCTCGGCTCGCCCGACTAGGAGGAGTAAGTCCTAGCCATGTGCACATGTTTTCTGTAGTAGCGCTACCCCCCGACTGCGGTCGAAGATCCGGCTTCGGCTGTTGATACTCTGTTCTGTTCCGACTTCACAGTCGATGATCCAGCCTCGCACTGTTGATTTCTGTTATTAGCCAGGGAGATGTATATGACTGTTTTCTGCGTATTTTTTTCGTATTTTGGATTATTTCTATATTCTGCATTCTGTATAATTTATGATCTATTATTTTGCAATATCCGCTTTATCTGTGTTTCTGCGATCCTACTGGGCCCTTGTGGCTCATGCACTCTGTGAATTCTGTTCTCGCAGGAGAAGATCAAGGCTAGGATCGGGGGGTGTCTGGGAGTCGTATTGCCTACTCTATTAGTATTTACGTATTATCCTTTTTCACGTGAGTGTAAGACTTGTACTCGACAGTATCTCGTGTTTTGGAAACTGTTGGGGTGTATTTGACTTCTGTAGGGCTTCTAAAGCCTATACTTGTAGTATTTCAGTTTCTGGTATTCCATTTGTGCTTTTGTTTTATATTTTTATCTGTTTGTTAGGGTTGACTCTGACCAGGTCAAATCTGAGGCCTTGCACCCAGTGGGACCCAGTCCCAATGGATGTGGCCGATCTGTCCATGGGCCCGGCTGTGGGGCTGGGACGTGACAAACACAATCAGCTAACCTCTCGCCAGCTAGTCCAGTACTACTTAGACCGGATCCAGACCCTCAATCCACTCCTCCGCGCAGTGATCGAGGTCAACCCAGATGCGCTCGACCAAGCCGATAACGCCGATTCGGAGAGGCAAACCGCGCAGCAGCGCCAGCTCTCTGGTTTGCACGGCATTCCAATCCTTCTCAAAGACAGTATTGGTACCAAAGACCGGCTGAACACGACCGCCGGTTCGCTTGCGCTTCTTGGCTCGGTAGTACCGCGAGATGCTGGAGTTGTTGAGAAGTTGAGGCAGAGTGGGGCTGTGATTCTGGGCAAAGCTAGCTTGACTGAGTGGGCTAACTTTCGATCAAGACGTGCTCCGAATGGTTGGTGCGCTCGTAGCGGGCAAGGCCGGGTGAGTGCTAATTCATTGCTTGTCCCTTGAATCTTCCCTATTTATTTATTTATTTATTTATTTATTTATTATTAAAAAAATGGTTAAGTTTTTTATTAATATTATTTGGGTACCTTCTTATGTTTAATTAGATTTATTAGTTGCTTCATCTATAATTTAGTGTTAGTTTATCTATTTTATTTTTAAATAGATTTTCGTTACAGTTGTAGTGGGAAAATTTTTTTTTTTTCTAAATATATATTAAAACAATTACCAATTGGTTTCATACAACTGGCTTAGTCTTACACCATTTTATACTCTCCGCTCTGGACTAGTCTTAGGAAGAAATTAGCTAATCTTTATTCAAAACACAAAATAATAATAATAATAATTACCAATAAATTTGAATTAGCTACATTTCAATCAGGATCTCACTTTAATATGTGATGATAATATCACTAAACAATTATCTTACAATAATATTAAATGTAAGAAAGAATTTAAATTCGGGATCTTTGAGTATCGAATAAAATACCAACTACTTTATTATAACGTGCAACAATTTAATTTTAATACATATATTTTTATTAAAAATAATATTAGTCTTTAAACAATAACATGTTATTGAGAATAAACATCACCACACCTAAGTACACAAGGAGGAAACAAACCAATAAACCTTTGAAATTAGTTAAAACCAAAATTCAACTTTATTTCTAATATCTGCCTTGTATTTTACATATTATTTATATATATATATATATATATATATATATATTTTAATAAAGGTGGATAAATCATGACTTTATTTATTAGCAAACTGGGAAATAGAACAAGTACAAACTAACGATACCAACCCCAAGAGGATTACTTAGTTAATATGCAAATATAGAAATCTATTCCCATTGGAGTCAATTTAGTTAATATATATATATATATATATACACTAACTAATATCAAAAAGTAATTAATAGTTGGACATGCTCTGTTTGCTCTCAGAACCCGTATGTGCTGACTGCTGATACCTGCTCGTCCAGCAGTGGCTCAGCTATCGCAGCAGCAGCAGACTTGGCGACCGTGACACTGGGTACCGAGACCGATGGCTCAATCATATGCCCATCGGCCATGAATTCAGTGGTTGGAATCAAACCGACGGTTGGCCTCACCAGCCGCTCCGGTGTCATTCTCATCTCTTCTAGACAAGACACCATTGGGTAAACCTAAAACATTTTATGACTAAAATAATCTTTGTTGGACATTTTTATCAAACACTTGTGGGCCGTGTTATGTTAGACCTATTTGCCGGACGGTCTCGGACGCTGTGCATGTTCTGGATGCAATCGTTGGGTATGATCCAAGAGACGCTGAGGCAACAAGGGATGCGTCTGGGTACGTGCCTGCCGGTGGGTATTTGCAGTTTCTCAGAGCTAGTGGGCTGGAGGGCAAGAGACTTGGAATCCTTCGCAAAGGCTTCTTTGATGCATACCCGGAAGGATCCATACAAGCGCTGACATTTGAGCAGCATTTCACCACTTTGAGGTAGGTAACAAAGGTATCAAAACTCTTCATTATATACATGTAAAACTTAGATGGTAATGATGATGATGATGATGTAAAGGGAAAAAGGAGCAATCTTGGTGGATGATTTGGAAATAGCAAATGCTAGTACCGTTGTTGATTTTATGAACAATGGTGAGTTTCTTGTGTTGCCAGCGGAGTTCAAACAGTCTTTGAATGAGTACCTCTCTGAGTTGATCTACTCCCCAGTGAGATCTCTGGCTGACATTATAGACTTCAACAACAAACACAAAAGAGAGGTAATAAACCAACATAAAAAAAAAAAAATTTATCTCCGATCAGAAATCACTCTATTTTTCTTACCATGCAATGCTATCTATCAACTTGGAATTTTCAGGAAAGGATGGAGGAAATTGGACAGTCGATCTTGTTGTTGGCTGAGAGTACAAAAGGGATTGGTCCAGTTGAGGAAAGAGCCATTGATAGAATGAATCAGTTATCCATGCAAGGACTTGAGAAACTTATGAAAGAGAACAAGTTGGATGGTATTGTGACACCAGGTGCAAAGATTGTTAGTGTTCTGGGCATTGGTGGATATCCTGGGATCAGTGTTCCTGCAGGCTATGCAAGTGATGGTGTTCCTTTTGGGATTTGCTTTGCTGGTCTCAAGGGATCAGAACCCACATTGATTGAGCTTGCTTATGCTTTTGAGCAAGCAACCAATGTCAGAGTTCCCCCTTCTTTTAAGCCATCCTTCATGTCAGTTTTGGATGATATTGATAGCCTCTGAAATGTTTATTGTTTCATCTCTTTTTAAGACAAACACTTGTTTGTTGTCTGTTCTTGAAGCTTGATGTGTTTGTTGTACTGTTGGTTTTAGTGGGAAATGTACGGGAAACACTAATTTGAATAAAATGTCCAAAAGAGTAATCACTTATAGAGGCCGTCCGGAAAACCGGCCCGGCGGGCCAGTTCAATGATCCGTAACCGGCCCATACTGTAGACGGGCCGGTTACGGGTTAGAGTTTTCCTGACCCGTGACCCGGCGGGTCAAAACCCGGGTTGGGCCCGGCGGGCCGGGTCAAACCCGGTTTAATGTTATTGCTTTTTAATACTAGCAGACGTGTTGGCCATGGGATTTGAACCCACGATCTTGAACTCGGATAAGAAAAACCAACCACTGGAAATTTATAATTTGCTTTTAAATATTTATTGGAAAAAAATTATATATAGATAGATGTAGGATATGGATCAAAAATATTTTACATATATATTTAATTTATAAAAAAATTAAGAAACTATATAATAAATTAAAAAAATTATAAAAAAATCAATTAGTAAAAATATCAAATTATCAAACAATAAATTTTTCATAAATATTTTTTTAAAAATAATTATTTTTGTTAATCGCCTTTTTAAACTTTCATAAGATCTGAGATCCCTACATATCGCATTACTCTTAAATTCTCTTAAATAACGTACTCTTATTTATCATATTTATATATATATATATATTAGATTATTTTGTTTCATTTTATAAAATAAAAAAATAAAATTACAAAAAATTGTTTTTAAATTATGTATATCAATTTATAAAAAAATATATTAGTAAAAAAAAGAATATCTTTGAATAATAGTTAACATCATATTATTTTGATTTGTAATTTTTTTCAATGACAACATGATAAGCACAATAATAACCCTATAGTTATAGACCAAAGTGAAATCTAGAGCCAACCCTAATTATAATAAATAAATAAATTGATGATAACTTCAATTTAAAATAAAAATACTATTTGATATATACATTTTGTTGCACTGAAAAAGATGTGCTAATAATTTAATTTGATAGATAAATAAATTAAAAATGTAGCTTTTTTATCCTTTTTAAAATTATTTTGATATGTCTTAAAAAATTTTAAGTTTGTTAAGAATATATGTTATAAATGTAAAGATAGTGATAAGAATAGAGAGCCAAAGTATTTACCAAAAACCCAAAAACCCTGAAGAATTAACTTCTTCTTTTTCATTCTTCTTTTATTTCTCTCTTTTCCTTCTCTTCTCTTTATCTCTTTTCTATATCTTTTCTATATTACAAAGTATACAAAATGAGGGGGTATTTATAGGGTTACAAGAGTTGAATGAACGACCAGGATCGATTTGATCCGACGGTCCAAAATGCCCTAATTGGTGGAATAGTAACAGTATCGGCGGCTGCTACAGTACCACATGTGTGGCTGCTACAGTAATATCTAGCAGTTGCTATAGTAATGCCGGCTGCTACAGTAAATTGCTTCAGTATGCATCCATTAAAAATATTTGTTTATAACACTCCCCCTTGGATGCGTACGACCAAAGGATATGCCTCGTTAAAACCTTGTTAGGAAAAACCCAGTGGGATAAAAACCTAGCTAAGGAAAAAGAGTACACTATCCTTGGTACATTTGAGGGTTACTGCCTCATTAAAAACCTTGCCTCGGAAAAAAACCCATTGGGACAAAAACCTTGGCGAAGGGAAAAAGAGTACAGTCTCCCCCTCAAATAAATAACTTTTAACTTATATCAGAAGTACTTACATCCTTAAGTCTTCTCATCCAGATTTTGTATATAAGTCTTTGGTGAATGCACTTAGGAAGTGATTTTTGTGAATAGATCGACTTGATTCTCACCTGGATTAAATCTTTTGAACTTCTATAACGCCTTCTTTTCCGGAGATCATGAGTGTAGAAAAAAATTTTTGGTGATATATGTTTCGATTACGTCACCTTTTAATATAACCTCCTTGTATTTGAGAAATACAAGCACTGCTTTTCTTCATAAATTACTCGTAGCATTTGTTGTTACTCGATGGTGATTTCTGAGGATGATCAGTATATGCCCAATCATAGATCGTAACCATTGACATTCACGACTTGCTTCATGGAGAGCTAGAATTTCAGACATGATTTAATGAAGTAGTCGTAAGAGTTTGTTTTTGTGGAACGCCATGAGATAGTCTGTACCATTAGTAAGAAAAACATGTATCCGATCCGAGATCGCCCTTTGTGAGGATCAAACGGATACCCAGAGATCAACAAAACCTGTGAGGTTGGATGAAGACTCATGTCGATAGAATAAACCCAGATCTGTAGTTCCTCGTAAATAACGTAGCACATCTTTTACTCCTTTCTAGTGTCTTCGTGTCGGTGTAGAAGCAGTATCTTGCTAGAAGATTTCTTGCAAAAAGCTATATCTCGGTCCGGTATTATTTTGCGAAGGTACATTAATGCACCGATTGCATTTAAATATGGAGTTTCTGGACCAAGAATGATCTCTCCTTCTTCCGGTGGGCGAAATGGATCTTTCTGAACATTAAGAGTTCGGACGACCATTGGTGTACTCAGTGGATAAGCTTTCTCCATATTGAATCTCTTCAAAGACCTTTTTCCAGTATAGGGTTGATTGATGCACAAATATTCCCGAGGATAAGTGCTCGATTTGTATACCTAGACGAATTTGGTCTTTCCCAAATCTTTCATTTCAAATTCTTTTTCTCGAGATATGACTCTGCGATTCTGCAATTTCGGAAGGAGTGCCTACAAGATTTAAATCATCCACATATCATCGCTATCACAACAAAAACCGTTAGTATAACTTTTTAATAAACACACATGGACATATATTATCATTTTGGTACCCTTATTTTATAAGATATTCATCGAGACGGTTATACCACATCCGTCCGGATTGTTTTTAACCCATAAAGAGATCTCCGTAATTTAATAGAGTATAAATGATGATTATTTGTAATGTTTGTTTTTCTATATCCTTCGTGGATTTTTCATATATATGTCATTTTTCAAGTAATCCATACGGATATCTTTGTGACAACATCCATCAATCTGCATATCTAATTTATTACTTACTTTGCCATGGCAATTAAAAAAATCGAAAAAGTAATTCCATCCATTACGGGAGAGTATGTCTCTTCATAATCAATACCGGGCATTTGAGAAAAAAACCTTGAGCAACCAGTCTTGCTTTGTATCTCATAATTTGATTATTTTTCATTTCTTTTTCTCACAAACACCCATTTATAACCGACTGGTTTTATCCCTTCTGGTGTTGGCACTATCGGCCCAAACACCTCACGTTTTGATAGGGAATTTAGCTCAGCCTGGATAGCTTCTTTCCATTTTGGCCAATCATTTCTTTGTCGACATTCTTCAATGGATTGTGGCTCGGATCATTATCGAGATTTATTTCTATATCTCGTAGCCACATTGTAGATGAATATATCATTTATTTCGGTCTCATGCCGATTCAATCTTTGACCATCATCTACATAGCAAATTGAATTTTCAACATTTTCAGAAATATCATCCCCCATTGGTTCTTCATTAACTTGTTCTGAGGGTTTTATAATTTCCTCTCCCTTTTCACATGGGAGATCTTTATCTTTATCTTTCTGCTTCCTTTTTCTAGGAGCTGAATCTTTGGCACCAATTGGTCTTACACGTTTTTGTCGTGGTTTATTTTCTACTTGATTTTCTTTCAATGGATTCTTAGGAATCTCAATTCTTGCAGGAGCATTGACAGCTGGTATATATGATTTAGTTACCATTTTAGTATCAGTGAATGGATCAGGTATTTCATTTGCAATATTTTGCAATTTAATGATCCTTTGAACTTCAAGTTCACATTCATTGGTACGAGGATCATATGTTTGTAATCGTGATGCATTCCAATCAATTTCTTTTGGCTCATTTTGAGTAATCATTTCTCCCCCTAATGTAGGGAAGACAGCTTCATCAAAAATGACAACTGCAAATCTTGCGATAAATACATCCCCACGTTAATGGTTCTAAATATCGTATAATTGAAGGGGAATCATAACCAACATATATACCAAGTCCGTGTTGTGGACCCATTTTTGTATCGATTTGGTGGTGGATTGGCACATATACTTTGCACAACCAAATATTCTTATATATGAAATATCGGGGCTCTTTACCCATAACAAGTTGGTGTGGTGAATATGAATTACATGCGATGGGTCGGGATCCGTATTAAAAACTGCAGACATGCAAAATAGCATGACCCTCACGCACTTGTAAGTAGTTTCAGTCCCTTAATAACATTGGATCGGGCAATAATCTGAGTCTTTTAATTAATGACTCGCCCAGATCCATTTTGGGTATGCACATGAGCTCTCTGGATGCTCAATATGTATTCCAACTCGCCATACGATAATCATAAAATGATTTTTGATGAAAATTCACCGACGATTATCAAGACGAATTGTCTTTATGGGATAATCTGGAAATTGTGCTTTAAGCCTGATAATTTGTGCCAATAACCTTGCAAATGCTACGACACTATTCATATATACGGTACTATTCATGTATACGGTACTGTTTATACGATGCAATTATTGCAGCATTGGGAATTAAAATTTGTTTGAAAGTGATTATAAATTAAAAGGGAATAAGAAGTAAAAATAGGGCTGAGAAGAAAGTAGAGGGCTGATGGAGAAAAGCCGGCCGAGTCGCCGACGGAGAAACTTGAAGGGGCTGGCGGAGTAGAAAGAAGGGCGACGGAGAAGAGAAAAAGGGCCCGGCAGATTTTTACCTGGTTTTGTCAACGATCGCCGGGATCGGAGGGAGGGTCGCCGTGAAAACTTAGGAAAAGATGATGCTTGATAATTTGGATTTGATGGAAAACCTCATTGTAATAATAACATTATTGTTTTTCTTGTTTATTTTAAAAGTACTTGCAATATTAGTCTTAGTGGCTTTAGTATTGTATGTTTTTTATGTATGCTTCTAAGAAAATCTTATGTATTGTTGACTGAATAAAATATATGGTTTGCTAATATTATATTACCTGTCGATCCTTCCTGCATTCAGTGTTAGAAATGGATTCCACATATATAACATATATATTAGATGAGTCAAAGAAAATTAAAATCATATGAGCAAATTCGTGCTGATAACGTGTTAAGAATATATGTTATAAATGTAAAGATAGTGATAAGAATAGAGAGCCAAAGTATTTATCAAAAACCCAAAAACCCTGAAGAATTAACTTCTTCTTTTTCTTTCTTCTTTTATTTCTCTCTTTTCCTTCTCTTCTCTCTATCTCTTTTCTATATTACAAAGTACACAAAATGAAGGGGTATTTATAGGGTTACAAGAGTTGAATGAACGACCAGGATCGATTTGATCTGACGGTCCAAAATAACCTGGTTAGTAGAATAGTAACAGTACCGGTGGCTGCTACAGTACCACATGTGCGGCTGCTACAGTGAAATTGCTATAGTAATACCGGCTAATACAGTGAAATTGCTACAGTAGACATCCATTAAAAATATTTGTTTATAACAAAGTTATTATTATAAATTATTTTAAATTTTTTGTTGTTTTAAAAAATATTTTGCAACTTCTTTATATTTATTTATGTTTTATACTAAAATAAGAAATATTTGTAGGCCAATTGGTTAATGTTATTTTGTCTAAGTGTGAGGTCCTAGATTTAAACCCCATCCATGGCAATTTTTTGTTATTTACCCGCTGGGTCAACCGGCCCCGTGCCCACCTCTCACTTATGTTGATAAAATCAATCTTTGACCAATTGACCTATTTGTTGAACTGTTGGTTTCATTTTTGTCTTCCCAGCAAAATCAATCTTTGACCAACTGGGAAACACTAATTTGAATAATGTTGGCAAAACAAAACATCAATTTAAAACAACATCAAAAACAAAGTTTAGACTATTCAAAAAATTATTAAAAGTTATAAACACTGATGTTAATTCTCAAAATTTATTTATTTATTTATTTATTTAATCTTTTTTCTTAAAAATTTGTCCCTGTTTGAACTCAACCCTGGAGGAATAGGATCTTTGGCGGTGCTTTGAAATTAGAAAAACACTTTTGTGAGACGATGAGCTAGTCCCGTCTCTCGACATGCTGAGCAAGAAGCGCCGCCGGGTGGATCCGCCGTCCATCCACCCGCGGAACCGCTACTCGGAGAATCCCCCGGACTTCGCCCTGCTCGGCTCCCTCTGCCCCTCCTTCCAATCCTTCCTGCTTCCCCCTCGCCGCCCCGGCGGCCGCCCCACCATCGACTGGTCCGACTTCAACGCCACTCGCGAGCTCACCCGGGTTCTCCTCCTCCACGATCATGGCGTGCACTGGTACGTCGATTATCCTTTAACCTAAGGATTTTGAAAACCCTAATTTTGTTATTTCTTTACGGTTATATATCATTGATTGAATTGGTATCTAGGTATTAGAATCTTGGAGTTCTTCTGGTTTTGTGTATGTTGAATTAATTGGAGGATAATGACATTTCTCAATCGTTCTGAACAAATTGGGTGTTTTTGACTGCTAACAATCTAATTGAGCTGCCTTTTTACATGATTGGTATTTGGAGGATTAAGGAGTTCTTGTTTTAGCTAATCCAATCTTGCTTGAACTTCATCATTCAACTATGGTTGGTGGTTATTATATAACATTATTGTTTTGTGAATCAAACTAGCTTTATGAAAATTATAATCTTTAGGAGAGTGTTTTTTTGCATTATGGATCTTTTCTGCTAGCTTTTCAATAAATTGTTAGGTTATGATCAAATGAAGTTGTTAGTTTTGCTGATATAAGAGGGTAATAGGGCACAAAGGTTTGAATGATCGGTTCCTGGTAAAGAGTAAATTTTAGAGTTTTAGATATTATATATGAGGAGGTGTCAATAGTGTGCATTGTTGAATGATTTTTCACAGGTGGATCCCTGATGGACAACTTTGCCCTACCGTGCCTAACCGGTCCAATTACATTCATTGGCTTCAGGATCTGCTGTCTTCTGATGTCATTCCACCTATCCAAATCTCTGAAGAAAAGGTAAGAGTCTTTGATATTGGTACTGGAGCCAATTGCATATATCCACTCCTTGGGGCGTCTTTGCTTGGGTGGAGCTTTGTTGGGTCAGGTTGGTTTCTTCTGTTTGCCTGCCAACCTCTTTGCTCATATTAAGCATGAGTTCCTGATATTCTTGTTGCATGTTGAATAATTTCATCATGGACTTTGCTTTTAATGCTTTGTAGATGTGACAAAAATTGCTTTAGAATGGGCAAGAAAGAATGTCCAAAGCAATCCTCACTTATCAGAGCTGATTGAGATCCGGAATGCTTGTGATCCATCATCTTCTGGAAAGATTGAAAATGATGTTGTTAGGGGTGAAGAAGCTCTTGAAGGAAGCACACATAACCCTAATATGTGGTCAGGTTGCTGTTCTGAACTGCCTGTACTTGTTGGAGTTATTAAGGATGGGGAGAAGTTCGACTTTTGCATGTGCAACCCTCCATTTTTTGAGAGTGTAGAGGAAGCAGGTCTCAACCCAAAGACATCTTGTGGTGGAACCTTTGAGGAGATGGTTTTCCCTGGTGGAGAGCAAGCTTTTATTACTCGTATAATTGATGATAGCCTTCGATTGAAACATTCGTTTCGGTAGAGATTAAAAATTTTATATTAATTCTGGCATTCTTTGAGTTTTGCTGATTTATAAGTTACTAGCCGTTATCTTGCTTTCTGGTTGCAGGTGGTTCACATCAATGGTTGGGAGAAAAGCAAACTTAAAATTTCTAGTGTCAAAGCTTCATGAAGTTGGGGTATCAGTAGTAAAAACTACCGAGTTTGTTCAAGGTCACACTACTCGGTGGGGTCTTGCTTGGTCTTTTTTGACGCCGGCCAAAAAGTTTATAGCATTGCAGACACCCAAGAGGAGCCATAATTCTTTCATGCTTGAGGTATGCCTTCAACTTTCTTGTATGTTACTATTCATAATGTGTTATAGGTTTGCACATGTTTTTTTTACCATTGAAGGTTATCTTATCGTTGAATTACATTTTAAGAATTAATTTGCAGCTTATCTATACTTGTTGATATATTTGGTGCCAAATAAAAGACCACTGTAAGCTAGAGTAGATTTACATTGTTTTATTTGTGTCACATACTACTTACTGTGACAATGTCATCTAATGAAATTATATAGAGAATTTGATATTCCTCTTCAAGTGGTTCATATTGAAATTTTTAATCCTGGTGGCAGTGGTTTGTGACAGTTTCATCTATGGATTATTATGAGAAGTTTCAATCCTTATTATTCTATACTTTTCATATGTTAGCAAGGTTGGTATAGCTTTATAAACAACTACCGCGTGGGATAATCTAGAAAATGTTGATTGGACCTATATCATGATCTATTTATGAAGTTCTTCGCCTAAAATGCATCATATGCAAAGTTTATGATTTAGCTAGTTGATTTGGTAATATGGTTGGTCTAAAACTTCCATTCCATGAAAAAGGACTATTTTTGAAGTGTTAGTGTTGTTTCTTTCCTCACAAGTAACACATGGTCTATCTGGACTCCATAGACAATGGCATGTATTGTGCTTCATCTCTTGGAGAAGTCAGAATTGAACAGTATTTTGCAGTTGGTAAAGGGTCTAGTTCTAGGGATGAATTATTTTTCAAGGAAATGCTATTAATCATGTTTTAAAGTGATGCAGTGCTTGTCAATAAATTGGTTTCTTAACAAATTAAATTACTAAAAGATCTGTTCTAGAAATTTACTCTTCTGACTTTCTGGACTATGAATCTTTAACAAGATATTATTCAAACTGGAGAAGCATATAAAGTTAGAAACACAAATACTTGTACATATAACTCTTTTTTATATTTTGAATTGAATCTCATTGTTATAGGGGGTAAACATTTCTGTAGTAGTTAGGGTTTCTATAGTAGTTGGGGGAGATCTGCAGTTGCATTCATTTAGACATGTGAACTCGTAGTCTTTGTAGCAGTCAATCAATTTACATCTTGTGAACCTCTGATTGTCCTTAATCAATGACGTACCCGATGGTGTACAATCAATCGTTTTTCTTTTTTAAATGATTGATGTAGATGTATAGATATTGCCAGGTGGTGCTTATCAATGCACCGGGTCTAGGGAAAGGCTATGTTCTTAACATGACAGTTTTCTTTCTTTCTTTTTTTTTGGTTTTTTTGTTTTGTTTTGTTTGTTTGTTTTTGGTATTTTTGCCTTTTCACAATTATCATTTTTGGCTGACTTAGGACACACCTTTCTCTTCTTTTATGCTTTTGAAATGTCTTTTAAATAATTTATGTTTTTGGATTAGATATCCAAGATTGATTCATCACGATCTCAGTTTGTTTTCTTTCATTATATTAGACAATTTGCTTTTTTTCACCCAACTTTACTGTTTTATCTCTATATAATCTTTAATTTGAAATCATTCCCTCTTGGTACACTTCAGCCATGTCTCTGCTGCATCACAGGGACTTCAGCGTCAAGTTGGTGCCTTCCAAGTATTGAAATCAGTGGAATCATTTTTCCTAGCAGCTGGAGCCTCATGTAAATCTGATCTTTCATCCTTCTGTGTTAATGTAAGCTGTGAAACTATTAACAAATTTATCACGTTTGCATTTCTCCAGCTTCTCTGGATTATCGATTTTCATGACATCATATTTCTTTCAAGGTAACTTTATTGGAGCATATCGGAGAATTGCAGAAAAATGACTCAGATACCAGTGAAATCACCTCCTCTCCTGCGATTGAGTCAAACAACTTTCAACATTCACTAAAAGGACTGCCATTCCGCATTTCTGTATGCTATCTTCATTGCTCTTATATATATATATATATATATATATATATATATTTATATTTGTCTCTATATTGAGCCATTGGTTTATTCTGCATATCTAAATTTTCTCTATTCAGGTATTTCATCAAGTTCCAGGCACAGTTCTAGTTAGAGCATCGTCATTGGATAAAGAAAGTTCTTCAGGTTCATTCCAATAAATGAAATTAACTTTGATAAAGCTTTTTTGAGCCGGGATTCATGTTTGCGTCCCTTAAATAAATTCATATGACAATGCTGCATATTTGGAGCCCCAGTTATACCTGCATCCACTTACATTTTGCTGCCTGGCTTTCAGGATCATTTTTCGTATTCTTTCAACAGTTGGAGGATGCTTTAAAGGCGCAATTCCTCAAGCCCAACACCAAGAACTAAGAACATTTTTTCCGGTAATGCAATTCATATTTTTCTTTCATTTCTTCCTGCTTCATTTAGTGAATTGGGGACAAATTAAGTTAATGTACTATATTTTCTGTCTTAGAAACTTAAGAAGAGTTTTGCTATAGACGGACCAATTTTAACTATCATGGCTCCAAAGTTGTTAATAATTAATATATATATTTACTTAATTTAGTTGATCTTCTTGTTTTGTGTTTTAAAAGAAGCTCACAAGAAGCAAACATATATATATATATATATATATATTCTTGATTTGGCTGATCTTCTTGTTTTGTGTTTTAAAAGAAGCTCACAAGAAGCAAGCTCAGTTATTTGCTTGGATTGTGCAACTACAGAAAGCGTACTGTTGATCTGTCATTTTCATAGACGTGGTCATAGCAATTTATCTTGGGAAAAAAAATGCTTATAGTAAAAATATTTATGCGAAAAGTGTTTATGAAATTAAAAAAATTGAAAATTTGGGGGTTTCAATCCGAATGGGTCATATTTTAAAATAATAAAGTAGTACAAATTAAATTGTTTAAAATCAAATCTGATCTAATTTTTTTTTTACCTGTAAGTATTTCATGTTTTTAAAAAAAATATATATATGAAAAGAAGTTATTATACAGTTGAATGCGGTTCAAGATTAGGAGTAGGAATGAAATCTTTAAAACAGGGATGGCAAAAACAAACAGATTTATGATTTCTGATCCGATTTGCCCTGAAATGGTTTTTTTTTTTATTATTTTTATTTTTTTATTTTAAGGGGGGTTGGTTTTACTTTGCCCTATCCGGCTTAAAATTTACATATATAGCCCTATATATTAATATATACATAAATTTTTAAAATTTCTCATTTTATAAATCAAAGTAAATAAAATTATATTCACTTAATTATGATAGTTATGTATTTGGATTAAATTTATGTATTAATGAACTAAAAATAGTGTAAATTTTTATTTTTTTTTTTATCTCAATTCTTGTAAAAGCGGGGCTAGGTAGGGTGGGGCGGACGAGTGTAAAAATTCGCTGTTATGGTATTGAAAACTTAAAAAAAAAAGTGGGCCGGGTGTCCTGTCCCATTGCCAAACATGTGTAAATGTTACTATAATCTAAAATAATATTTTTAATTTTTATCAGTGATTATTATATATATATATTAATAATATGGACAATTCACCTTAAATATATATGTTTTTATAATTAAATGTTACTGCTAAAAAAACCCCATATTTTTATTTAACTTTTTACATGACTTTTAAATTTGATTTATTTAAAATATTATAGTTTATTTCCATCTATGATTACATGGATGTATAGAATATGCTCAATATTTATACCTATATATTAATATCTTTTAGCAAATCTAGAGGGAAAAAAAATTTGAATCTCTACAAATTCAAACAAATGTTCTAGAAGATCACTCGAATTAAGAAATCCCAAGTCGCTTTGATGTTACTATCCAAACTATTTGGTCAAGAGGCCCAAGTATTGACCATATTGGATAGGTAGTTTGGAAGTTTAAATAGGGAGACAAAATGATTTCATATTCATGGGAAAAACATGTACCATAAGAGAGGGTGGTGTACCGATTTTACTACAATGTTGCAAAGTACGAATGTAAGATTGATACTTTATTACATCACTTTTTAACGAGATAATCTAAAATAAGAATTTTCTTATTTCACATGAGCGAATTGAACATATACTTGTTCAAAAGAAAGATCCAAGTTTGTATCTTAGGCCTTTATTAATGAGAAAGCAAGAGAGTTTTAATCAAGAAATATCTATTTTCTTCAACAATTAAAGGATTTGGAGTTAGCATCTTTAGGATTAAAAAGCTACTTCAAATCTCAACAAGGTCTAAAATATATAACTCAAGATATGAAAGGATATGGAAGAGAAAGCAAAATGCATCCTAATGATCGAGGCATTTGGGGGAAATGTATATGAAAATTATTAGGACAGATATCTTGAGGCTTGCTGACACATCCGAATATGCGTATAAACCGCAAGTGCACAGGTGTCGAAGTAATAATTATCCGGTGAGTCGGGTAGTCGAATCCACAGGGAACGGAAGTATTAGTAATAACCACTTCTCAATTATCTAGTTGGAATTAATGAATATGATAGAAAGAACTTAATTGCGAGCAAGGCAAACAAGTATGCAAGAAGTAAAATAGAAGAGTCTCAATCACTAAAGATGAGGTACTCGGGCAATGATCCCCCTAAGATCTTCTATGAAGCTCAAGATTCACTAAATGCTCTAGAATTGAGTCTAATAAATTGAGGTATTCCAATAATAACCAATCCTTGTCTCCAAGCAAAAGACACCAGTCCCCTACAAGGTCCCAGTGGAGAAATTGACCAATCTCAACACTTTACATCCCATATGACCGCAATACGCTCTAAGGAAACTTAAGAGTGAAACCGATTCCAAAATGTAGATCCAACCCTAATTCCCGGCAAAAGATCCTAGCCCCCTACAAGCTCCCGGCGGAGAAATCGAGCAATCTCACGCCTCACACCAAATATGGTTGCAAAGAGAAAAGGGAATACGGAGATAGGAAACACTCAATCAAAGGGGAAAGGAGACACTCCTCTATCCTAAGGCTCATCCTCTCAACCCTCTTTAATCTTGGCAATCTAACTCAAATGGAGATCTCTCACATCCAAGTATTAAATCATGCAATGTAAATCAACCACAAGGATTAACAACAATAGCAAGCAACTAAATCACAAGATTAAAACTCAAAACAACTCGGATTAACTAGAAGCATTAAGAGAATCAATACAAAGTATAAATCTTAGGGTTCACATGCCCAAATACCTACTAATGTTTAGCCTTCCATGGGCCTAGTTACAAAACAATAATGGATACAATGAAAAGCAATAAAACCCATAGAGAAAACCCCCTCGAATTCGTGCAGATTGGCCTTGATTGGTAGTTCCACGTCTTGAAGGGTTCCTCTCCGAAGCTAGGTCGCCAATGGCTCCCCAATGCTATGATGTCGAAGGAACCTATCAAAGTTGGTGAAGAACTCCCTCTCAATCGGCGAAGACCTTCTCCTCAAACCCTAGCCGCCTTTCTCTCCAAGTCTATGCTCAAAGCTTAGCAAAAAGTCCCTTTAGAATCGGCTAAACAGTGTATTTATAGCTTCAAATCGCGCATATCACGTGCTCCCACGCGCCTGAGTGGGCTGCAGGAATTGCCACGCGGGCGCGTGAACAATAGTTTGCTACAGTAAATCACTACAGTACTTTACAACAGTAAAATCACTACAGTACTTTGCTACATATATTTCCACAAGCACGATGACAAACATTCTCCTCTTAAAGCCACACAATTGGGCACATGATCATGTAGTAGGCTATAAGGCTTTTCCTTCATCGACGCATCTTGAAAAGTCTTGAAATCTTTATAAAGAGAAGAAATGTGGAGACATGGCTGCCTTTGTGCCCTTCCACTAGTAAATTGGCGTGCATAACCATGGAAGTTGGCACACATCTCCTCATACACGAACTCCTCTTGTGACTTCCTCCTTGATTCGCACAAGAACTCTTCAACAATGTGCCTTGCTAGCCCATCTTCGCTTCCTTTTGAATTCCCAATGCTTTCACAACCTATATGCATGAAAGAACACCCAATACATGAAATGAGATATAAACCATATAAGATATGATGCTCAATGTTAGTAAAACATGCATAAAAACATGTTTACTTAAGCACTTATGACTTGCCATAATGAATGATAAGAAAGACACATGATCTGAAAGTAGTAGATTGTGCATGTTCTTATTCTTAAAGGACAATTTTTTTTTTCTAAGAGTAACAATTGAATTTTATAATATGCGACTAACACCATTCATAGTTAGAGTTAATTTTTTACAATCACTTGTTATTAAATCCTTAGAAGTCAAAATTTTCACAATCACCTTTACTAAATCCTTGGAAGTTAAAGATATCACATTGCCATGTTTATTAGATTGATAGATTCTTTTCCATTCAGCCAATCAAAATCCTTTAGTGCCAAAATCCAATCCTTTCTAAAGTAAATCAATTTGAATTTTGTCAATTTCATTACATACTGAATTGGGCAGCTTTAAAAATTGACATCTAATAAGTTAAGTTAGAGGACCACACAAAATTGATGAGCACAAAACACCCATCGAGGGAAAGACATTTGGATTAAAAAGCCTAGAACGTATATGGGAGACCAAATGCATGTAGTCATGTTGTTGCGGTCATCTTATACTAGAAATTGGAAGATCTTAATAAGTTAAAGGGAGCAATCCACTAGTAAAATTAAGAGTTTGAATTAAATGCTTTTTAGTAAGGATCTAAGTTTTGTAAATATGGCTATTCCTATGTAAATTGTTGTTCAGACATGAAATAGTCACTAGATGAGGGAACTATTTTGGACTATTATGATAAAATGTTTTAGTATATGATATTATTCTTGTCTTTTTATATAAACAAATATTATTGTTTATAAATGACTTTTTCTATTTACACATTGATGGTTCATAAATAAATGATTTTTTTTTTACATTTGACAAGCCATGAGCAAGCGTGCATCCACACACGGAACGATCAATAAGTGATTATATATACTCTATATAAATCCAAATAATATCATTATTAATAGAAATAGTCATTAGAATATTTTTTTTAGATGTCTAATAATTAATTTTTAAAATAAAACTGGAGACCTATAAAAATTTCATCAATATGTTATACTAATTATTTGAGAATCTTCCTAAAAACATTTGCTCGGGAGAGAATCTTTTAAAGAAAAGAGCTTGTAAAAATGCTTTGGGAACTTTTTTGTCAAATTTTTTTTTAAATTTTTTAAAAAATTACTTAACAATCTCTTTGAACCTTTTCATATAGCATTAGTTGTTATAACAATAATGGTAATAATAATAGCCAGTGAGGGACCCAGGAATTTGGTCCAGACTCGGCTTAAATAAAAGTCAGTGTTCGATATTAATTACAAAATGCATGGACAAATTTAAAGAACAATACAAACTAAGTTGATATTTAAAAAGGGGGAATAACGGCAGGACGACAGATGACGGTTTGGTGGTGGAAGTTTGGAGGTGAATTTGGGGAAAAAAGGGAGAATTGGAGAAATAAGGATCAGGGCTGCTGAATTTTGGGGAAGTAAAACAAAAAGAAACGATGCCTTTTCATAGTGAAAAACGCATTTCACTTAAGTGAAATGACATTTATTATTTTTTTTTAAAAAAATTACAACTCCTTCATCTTCTAAGGTATGTCACCCTCCAATTTTCTAGCATCCTCAACCCAACCATGTGCTTTCCTCAGCCTAACCACGGTTGGACAGCGTCCTAATCATGGCTCCACCCCAAGCTCCCTCTCCTCAGCCCGGGTTGCCCTCTTTGTCAGGCGTCACTGCACCATGGCTTAATCCTCGTCGAACAGAGTTCTCCTAAGTTTTTTTTGCCGACCAACCCAGGTTTCAGCCCTGACTGTCAATCATGTGGGTCTGCCACTGATAATAGCAATAGTAGCAATAGCAAATATTATTATTAATTAATATAATAAAAAAAATTCTTAGTGTAAACAAGAAAGGTGAAAGCACCTTTCCATGTTTATTTTAATAATTTCGGACTAAAAAAAATTGTAGAATTAAAAATCCAACTAATTTTTCCACCATTGGAATAATAAAAGGGATGTTCATTTTCCCAGATAATAATTTGAGTTGGGTGCCGTACTGAACATCAAACTTCAATTTGTATTTGCTTGAGTATTCAACACCAATATGGTATAACTAAACACATATCTAGGGGATTCCAACCAAAACTTTCTGACGTGTATGCTAGACTTGACATGTCATGTCTTTACTGACTTGGTATTGACGTCATTTACTTGGACAACACACGTCGCTTTAGAAGCCATGTCCGCAACAACACATTGTCCACACTATCATGATTAAAACCCCTTCCTCCCCTTTTAGTAAAAGAAAGCCTGTGGTTAAGCTCCTTTCTTCACCCGAGACCGGAACTTCTGCTTGAGACCAAGATCTTAAAGTGGAGAGGCTAGCTAGAAGAACATGTAGTGGCCGGCCAAAACAAGAGGGTTTGATTGGGAGAAGCCAAAGAAGATGGAGATTGCATAGACAGAGGATGGAATTGTACCCCCGTGATGGAGAGCAAGCACAATGGAGAAGGTACAGAGCAAGAGGAAGAGGGGACTTCTTTTAAAAGTGTAGGTTCTTAAAACATTTGCAAATATTGATGTTTTTAGAAAGTTTTGTAAAGCTTTAGTTTTTTTGTCAAAACAATGAAAAAATAAAATTAAAGAATCTAGTTTATGAAAACCAACTAAAGTTCCAAATAACTGCATCATAAATTAGATTTTATAAATTGAAGCAATGAAATTGGAATAACTTCATTTGCAGAACATTCATGTTAGACATTATCTAAAGCACAAAATATCTTATACAACAGGGAAAAGGGCAGAAAAATTGCCTTCCCTTATGCAAGAATATGGGTACACTATGTGATATCTTCCAAATATATATATGCATAGTAATAATGTTGAATAGGTCTAAATTGGACACAGAAAACACATTTGAAAATAATTTATCAACTATGATGATATGATGGTCAACAAACTACAGTATTAGGATGGCTTCATCCAGGTGAGTGTCTTTATTGTCCTCAAGAGGATGTTCTCACACAAGTTATGTTACTCTCTCAAAAGCACCACCTATTTATATATGAAGCCACTCTGAAGTTAGTTCCTGCTCATATTCTCTTGTTTGGGAGTCAAATGACGCACTAAGAGCTGTACCATATGGTTGTGCATCAAAGTGTGAAGTGTGAACATATTAAGTTTCAAGGATGAATAGATAAATATCATCTAAACATCGACAAAATTAACTTTATCAAAAACTTGAATTGTTGTTAATACTTTTGCTAGACATTTAATCCATGAACTTCATCAATAATTGTAATAGTAGTGACCCATGTTTTGGGTGGCATAATTGGTAAACAAGAATGACTTAATTTGATGCTCTCTCATACTTGAGGAACATGGATTTACTCCTAAATCAAGTTGCTTCTTACAAGTAAAGGCTTCCATGCTTGCGTTCACTCCCGAAGTTATACAACTTCCAGCTTCATTGATAGGAGTTATTACTAATCGAATAGAAAAAACTTGTTTTTTGGGTCATTCCAACGTCCTTGAATTTTTTTTTTTTTTTGGTTATTTTTTTGGAACCATTCATCACTTTCCTTTTTAGGTTTGTCACACTCTCATACTTATTAATATTAAGTTTGGTTCAATAGTTATATATATGTATACATATATTTATGTTGTCCTAAAGTATTTATCACTTTAAATTTATTTAAAAGTTAATTAATTTTTCAGGATAGTTCAAAATGGAGAATGAAGGAATTGGGAACATTGAGATGAATAGCATATAAAAAAATGTAGAAAAAAAAAGAATGAGGAGAATACCTTACTATTAACTTTGGAAGAATTAGTGTTATCCGGTTACAAGGGAGATAATGGGACATTTAAGACTAGCACATGAGGAGACTACAAAAAGAATGATGACTAGTATCTATGGTATTATTATTATTATTATTATTATTATTATTATTATTATTATTATTATTATTATTATTGTCAAGCAAGTAGTTAATAAAATGAAAATGTGGTCTATAAAACTGAATGAAGTAGTCGACATGATGAACACAAACGGGTTTAGTTGGGATGATACAAGAAAGTGCGTCATAATTGACAGTGAGCAAGTTTGGACAGAATATCTACAAGTACATATGTTATTGTTAATATTATTCTTAAATTTAGTGTGCACTTATCATGTGATAGCTAATGTGTGTGTGGGAAATCATGCAAATAAGGAGTTTAAGAACTCAAAAGATTGCAAGGTATTTTTGGTAAAGACTGTGCTAATGGACGAGGAGCCGAGACAGCTGCAAATGTAGTGGATGTCATTGAGACCGATTTAGAGCTTGATGAGGAGCATACTTCCTAGAAAGAATCATATGTCTAATGCACCTAATGTTTCTAGACCTCCATTAAATTGTCAAAAAGTATTGGATGTTACAAACAAGTTTATTGAGAATGTAGATAGCTATATGTCTGCAGCAAGATTTGACATATCACTTATTGTGAAAAAAGTGCCAAACCCTCCTATGGCAAGAAACTTAGGTGAAGAGGTAAAGAAGCTTGGTTTGAGTGAGGATGAGGAAGTTGATTTAATGATCAAGTTCTCTCATAAGCCTAAGTTTGAAAAATATTTTTGGGAGCTCAATGGTGTCCAAAAGATAAGTTTTGTGAAAAAAAATTATGGGATTGCCATAATCTTTGCATAGTATGAGATATAGTATGAGAGGTGTAAAACTTTTGTGAAGTTGATGTTTTTGTATATATGGATGTATGTCTTTAAGTTGATGTGGCTACTCAAAGCTTGTGTTTCATGATTACTTTTTATGGTATTTTGTACCGTTGTTGATAAACTTTTATAGGTTTCATTGCAATCTATTTTGTTGTAGTGTTGACAAACTATATATGTTGTGATTATATTTTATTAATATTAGTTTGTTACATATTTTATTTGTTGAATTCGGTTCATTCTTGATTTAACCACCATTTGTGAATAGCTACAAAAATTTATATAATGGAGTTGACATATATATATATATATATATATATATATATATATATATATATATATATATATAATATGGAATATGTTTTCTAATATCAGGACCGCAATAAGAAACTATTATTTATATATTTTACAGGTTAATGCACATTGGCCCGCTTTATATATATATATATATATATTACAAGTTATTACACATTACCGCCCATTTAAAAAAAAAATAAAAAATATCCCTACTTTTTTTTTAAAAAAAATTGTTATATATATATATATATATATTAGGTACACATTGATACACATTGCCCCTGTTTTTCTTAAATAAAAAATATTATATATATATTTTTCAATGTTGATGCACATAATATTAAACAATTATATTTTTAGTAAAAATATTTATGAAAATTTATAATTTAGTTCCTTGATATCCTCAAAAATAATTTATATATATAAAATCTATTGCTGGGAAAATTGAAAATTTTTACAAATTAGTGCATATATTCTAAAAAAATTTATAAGTTTAGAAAATCATATTTACAAATTTTATTATTTAGTATGTTGATATTTTATAAATTTGTTTATATAGTAAAAAAAATTCAAAATTAATTGTTTGGAAACTGATTTTCCTTAAATTAGTATATATAATATAAAAAAATAATTATCATGTATTTGCTAATAATAAAATATTTTGGCATACATTTTAAAAATTTAAAAAATAGAATTATGATTTAATAATTTAATTAATTATAAAAAAATTTAATTAGGTTATATTGAAATTGAGAGAAACTTTAAAATTTACTTGTGAAGTTTGTTATTGTAAAACAAATATAGGACAATATAAAGGGTATCATAAGTAATTTTACAATATTTTGTTGTAGAAATCAAATAGTATAAAAAATCTTATACTATCCATAAAAATATCAAACAAGGTGCCGTACAATACAAGCAATTGTAATGCACCACAACTACTTGTTCTGTCCTACTTGTGTTGTATTTGGTTGCATATCAAAAGCAAAGTCTATTGTTGATGTGTCATTTTCATAGATGCAGTCGTAACAATTTTTCTAAGGAAAAATGGTTACTTTAATGCTAAAAATATTCATGAAATGAATGTTTATGAAATTTAAAAAAAATATTGAAATTTTTGGTTTTCAATCCGCGCAGGTCAAATTCTATAATAATAAAATAATAGTAATTAAATTGTTTAAAATCAAATCTGATCAAATTATTTTCCTGTAAATGTTTCATGTTTTTAAAAATATAGATGTAAAAAGCAGATATTATAGAGTTGAATGCGGTCCAAAATTAGGAAAGAAATCTTTTAAAGAATTAAAAAAAAATGATCACTCTTAAACGATTGTGTTTACCATATCTATAAAATAGCTGAAAAGCGCTTGTAATATAGTCTAAAAAGATCTTTTTAATTTTTACCATTAATGTTACTATATATTATTTTGATAATATGACAACTCACTTTAAATATATATCTTTTTATTATTAAATATTACTGCTAAAAAAAGGGCTTATTTTTATTTAACTTTTACATGGTTTTAAAATTTAATTTTTTTAAAAGATTATAGTTTACTTCCATCTATAATTGCATGGATGTATAGAATATATTCAATATTTGTACCTATATATTCATATCTTTTAGATAATATAGAAGGAAAAAAAATTTGAATCTCTATAAATCATATTTGTGGATGTCCATTTAAGCCTATGGAATAATTTAAAAAATCATATATGTAAAGAATTCCCATAAATTTAACCGTAATAAAAATCCAAATAATCAAAGTCTACAAAACAAAATCACAAAGATGAAAAAAAATCTAATAAAACTCATTTTTTTATATCCCAATAATGCAAAAAATAACCTGAGCGAACATAATTTTTGTGATTTATTTATTTTTCAGAAAAAGAATAATATATTGCAAATATGTATTATAAACTAATTGGATAACAAAATTTATGTGCATAATACAATCAAAATTTCACATAGCAAATGAAGAGGACAGCCTTTATAATTTTTTTAAAAAAAGTTTTTTTACCCATAGTTTAAGGTTTGAAGAGCTCTATAAAGAAAAAAAAAAAAAAAACATCACTTCAGATGAATAGATTCTTTTTAAGTAACTTGAGTTTTTACCAATTGGATCAACCCCAGTTAATGTTTACATAATAATTTAATATATAAACTTGAAACATTATATAAAATTAGACCAATTCCCCTATTCTGCAGTGGGGTTTTTACGATTTTAGGGTTTTGAAACAATGATATATACATGTATATAGTAAAAAATCTAGCACTATAATTAAAAAACTCTATACAATGGAAACTATTGAGATTTCTTAGTTTTGAAAAATCACATTACACAAACAAATCAACATAATATTATATTTAATATTAACAAAAAAACTTAAATATAACAATTTTTTTTTTTAAAATTGTCTTTAATATATGGTAACAGCAAATTATACACCTACTTTAATACCATACATAAATAAAAAGCTCACACTTACTACTATTATTATCTTATCGAAATAAAATAAACACCAAAATCATTCAAAGTCCTCTTCCTTGTTTCTTTTTTTCATTTTTCTAAAAAACCTCTTCAAAGAAAGGAACGATACTGACCAACAATGGCGTTGTTCATGGCCGCACCGGCACTCTCCATCTCAGTGATCTCACTATTCCCATCAAGCGCGCGCACACTCCCGGGCTCCACCGCGCGCTCAATCACACGACCCCTGCACACCGGACAAAATGAAGACCTCCCAACCAACCACTCATCCACGCACGCCCTGTGAAACAAGTGCTTACATCCCGGCAACACTCGCACCTCTTCTCCTCTCACGCACTCCATCAAACACACTGCGCACGTCTCAGTTTCACCCGCCGAATGGTCGTAGATGAGCACGGGAATGGCTCTGAGTTGGGCCATGCACACTGGATCACGAGACTCGTGGTTTGTTGTGTTGCGTCGGCAGCGTTGGTGGCGGATCAGGCATTGCTTGATGGAGTTGAAGATGAGGTATGAGATGGAGATCAAGAAGAGGAGGGTGAGGGTGATGCTGAGCAGCAATGGGAGGGTGTGCCAGTGATGGCCGAATGAGTGGTGGTAGTGTTGGGATGGTGAAACATGGCGATGGGTGTTGTGTTCGTATGGGTTCATGGCGGAGTCTTAATTGGGGTGAAATTTTTTATAGTGGTTTCTTGGTTTCTATACACAATACATATATGTATGTATGTATATATAGGAAAAAAAGAAGGTATGGATATGAATGGGAATTGGGAAATGAATGAAGGAATTTATATTGATGCCAAATATGAGTTGGAGGAAGTTTCTAGGAGGGCAAATTAAGAGGTTTTATTTAAATTGGAGTGTTGGGTATACTCTCTAATACTTGGATATTAAGAAAAGGTCTATTTATATTATGAAATTTAGAAAAAAGTATATTGATGGTAGAATTTTGATATTATCTATAAAATCAAGCAATGGGATTAAAAAAAAAAAAAAACTATAGGAGCAAGCGTGTCAACTTTTTTTAATGTATATAATTTTAAAATATAATATATATATATATATATATATATATATAAGAAAAATGGAACAATTGTTTTATTGATAAGGGAGTCGAGAAAGAAAAAAAAGGGAAAAAGATAAGAGTGAGAGAGAGGCCATCATGCATAGGTTTCTTTGACTCCCAAGTTACAAAGTATCAAACAATTGGAGAATGCTGTATGTAGCCCTGGCAACGAACCGAACCTGAACGAGCTGAGCCCAGCTCGAGTTCGGTTCGAAATTCTAATTTTTAGCTCGAATTCGGTTCAAGTCCGAAATTCTAATCTTTGTTCGAATTCGGTTTGAGTTTGAAATTTTAATCTTTAGCTCGAGTTCAGTTCGAGTTCGATTCAAAAAACTGTAAATATACTAAATTCATAAATTTGTAACAAATTACATAAACTTGGAACAAATTACATAATTGCAAAAAAAATAAGTACAACACATTTCTCTTCTTTTCCTTTGAGTGACTTCTCATACAAACAATCATTGGGCTTGTTCACTGTGTTGTAAATGTAGTCAAAGAAAGGCATAAACAGAGAGTAATTTGTTCTGAACTGAGTGTGATGAAGTGAATGATACCTGATCAAAAGTTAGAAATCATTAGCAACAAAAACTTTAACATTCTGATTTAAAGATTAAGGATTCAAAAGAAGAACAACTAATTAATTAATTAGTTAATTAATTAATGATGCTATTTACGAGGGAGTGTACATGAGATATTTGAGAGAAGGGAAGACAGTGAAGAGCTAGTGAGAGGCAAACTCAAAGTTACAATGTCCCATATATGTTGTTCATGAAGTCAATATACACCACATAGAAAAAAAAAAAAAGACCAAGAATTGAGCTTGTTTTGGTGTAGAATCAGATGGATGCATACATTGGAATGGCAAACAGTTATAAGTAGTACACTATATGTTCTGCAAATCAATGTAACACAGCTGCAAAACCAAATCATCAGGAATTTCAAAAACTATATTAAAATAAACAAAAGAAAAAGAAGACATGCTTATGAATTTGTGATATGATATCCTGGTAATAAATATAAAACAACTAGAAATCTTCATAGTGTAGGACATTATTTCTGACCATCATAATGAATACCAATTAATTTCTAAAAATAAGCAAAAACTACTGAATAAGCTCACTTTTGTTCATGGCAACTTGATTGATATTAATAGCAACTCAGTTATAACTTGAATAGGCAATAAGAAAAAGAAAACTACCGACAGTCATAAGAGATAATTTATTAGGCTAATGGATCCAAGAATTTAGTGTTCTTTCACAAAACAAATGTAATATTTTCAAAGTGGAGCACTACTTTACCCCATTAGAATGATAGAAAAAGACCATGAAGGATGCTTAAAGAGTGACAAAGCTGTCAGGAATATCCAACTTTAGGTTTTCTACATCTTCTTCAATCTATACAATATAAAAAACAATTAGATTAAGGTAAAGAAAAACTTTAAATTAATATAAAACTATAGTTTTTGTGTTCTTTTGAGTGGCTCTAAGACAATCTGTAGTACATACTAATGCTTCATCATTTTCGAAGCAAGAGAGCTGCAAAACTTATCTAGTACCCTACCACCAACACTAAAGGTTGATTATGAAGCAACTGTAGTCATTGGAATTGTGAGCAAATCACGGGCCATTCTAGAAAAATTTTGAAATTTAAGAGAAATATTCAACTGACACCAGATCAAAACATCAAAAGTAGCATCCTCTTGCTCCCATTCCACTGTCCCTTCCTCCAAGTAAATCTCCAAATTAGATTTCATAGGTTGTGTTAGATCATTTTTCGTTTAAATTCAGCAAATTCAGATCTACCTCTACTTTTTGGTTTTCTCGATGATGTTGCAACACTAATGGATGATTTTGAAAAACAGCCAGTAAACTTTGAAGGTTGGTCATTGACATTTTTACTTGCATATGCTTCAAAATCCACCATAACTTGTTTCAGCTGAACTATTTTTTTCAATATGTTCAAAATCAGGATAAATAAGAGGAAAAAAAATTATCAACACCATTTTATATCTTGGATCTAAAATAGCGGCAATTGCCATAAGCATGATGCAATCTTTCCAATATCTGTCAAACTTCTCACCCATTACTATTGCTACATTTCTCAAAAACAGATCTAAAGATTTTGAATGAATATTTAGAATTTATTTAACTTTCCAAACCTCCGAAAGAAATCTATTTGCAGTAGGATACAAGCAGCCAGAAAAAAGATGTGTAACATCATAAAAATTTCTAGAAATTCAGCATCCTTTTTGGCATTTTCCCAATCTTCAGAAGTAGGCAACCATTTATAATTTGCATCTCTAATAGCATATTGATCAAAAACATTTCTGAAATTAAAAGCACAATCCAACATTTCATAAGTTGAATTCCAACGTGTAGGAACATCAATACGTAGTCCTCTTTTTGTACAAACATTCAGCTGCCTTGCAACTTCACCAAATTTAAATATTCTGGATGACGATTTTTTTAAGTACTTGACAATTTCTCTTATATTGTGATTTATACCATCTATTTCCTTGAGACCATCTTGGACCATCAAATTTAAAATGTGTGCACAACAATGGATATGAAAAATATGACCTTTGTAATGCAACTTGCCTCTTGATTCAAAATTAGACTTCAGACTTCTTGCAACTACATTATTAGTTGTTGCATTATCTAATGTGATTGTTGAAACTTTATCTTGGATCCCCCATTCTAAAAGACATTCTGAAATAGCATCGGAGATGACAATACCCGTGTGAGGCGGATCAAGCTCCTAAAAATTAATGATACATTTTTGTAGTTTCCAATCGGAATCAATAAAATGTATAGTCAAGCACATATAGCCAATTGTTTAATTTGAAGTCCAAGTATCGAAGGTAAGGCAAACTCTTTCAATATTTTTAAGAGTTTTTTTAGTTTTTCTTTTTCAATTTCATGCAATCTCAAACAATTTGATTTTGCTGTATTTCTTGAAATTCTTTCATATTGAGTGTTTATGGACTTCATTAACACATTAAACCCAAAATGCTCTACCATACTAAATGGGTACTCATGCACTGTAATAATTTTGGCCATAACTTCTCTAATCTTGATCATGTCAAAAGATTGTGAGGAGAAAGATAAAACTGTTTCACCATCCCCGCTGTCCGAAGGTAATAAACTGATAATTTTTTTTTATTCTTGTGTTATTTTCTGTAGTACAAACAATCATCTAAATGTCTCTTAAGATGAGTGGTTGTTCCTGAGTTAGAAACTGCATATACTTCTTGCAATGACGGCATTCATATTTTTGAACTACTTCATTTCTGTCCTAAAAATTTATAATTTGAAATTTTGTCCAAACTGTGGAAACTTTTTCTTGGCCTCTTTTAATTTCATTATCTTCTATGTCACATGGAATTGTCTCTACTTCTTCACTATGAGTACCAATTTGTATAGGATTTAGGTCACTATTGGCCATTGATTGTTGTGTGTCAGGTTCAGACATTTCTAGATATGGAAACAATGAAGTAACTATAAATAGAGATTTACATTCCAAAAAAATAACTAAAAAAAAAAACTTGGAGCTTAAAACCAAAGTAATACAAAATCCAAGGGCAAGTAATTCATCATCTGATTCCAAATCATCTCTAGAAAACCATTTTATTTCCTCATCTACAACACCAACATAAAACAACCATGATATAATCATAGTCAAGAAACTCAATCCCTGATTTAGAATTAAATTCAAAGGAGCAGAAAATAAGTAGAGAAGTAAATAAACAAAAAAGGTTGAACTTC
Source organism: Dioscorea cayenensis subsp. rotundata (assembly GCF_009730915.1). Lineage (NCBI taxonomy): Eukaryota > Viridiplantae > Streptophyta > Magnoliopsida > Dioscoreales > Dioscoreaceae > Dioscorea > Dioscorea cayenensis. The sequence goes on along the minus strand of NC_052481.1, from coordinate 17,218,429 downwards.
CACCATTAAAAATCCAAAATCCAACCAACAAACTAACCACCTACTCAAAAATTCAAACTTTAAAATGAAATCAGAAAAAAAATAAACAGGTATTTTCTTATCTGATCAACAAAAGCCAAACCTAAATCCTGATGGCCTCCTCCTGCTTTCCCCTTGACTTCCTTTCCACTCAAACAGTCAAGCTTAGCCGAAGAAGAAAAGCCAAGCCGATCCCTTTAACAAAGTCAGGTAAAAAGAAGATCATTATAGATTTTCCACAAGAGATTGAGGGATTAATTAGATGTCGAGGGAAAAGAGATTCACAAAACTCTAAGGTGAAGATGGTGCTCGGCGCAACATGCAATGGTTTTCACAGAATCTCTCTCTAGGGTTACAAGATGGTGGCGGCGAGGGTGAAGTCTATGGGGAGACGGGGGAGTGGGGAGTGGATTTAGGGCAAGCCATCACAACTCTTGTGAGAATTTTCTCCTCTTTTTGGCCAGAGTGAGGGTGAAGATAATTAACAAATTTCAGCCGTTAGATCAAATGATCCAATGGTTAAAAAAATAGTTTAAAAAACTGTTGTAATTTAAATTAATTTCTAATTTAATTTTAAAAATTAAAAATAAATTAAAAAACACAACCAATTATTATATATCTATAAATATATATATATATATATATATATATATTCGAACTTCGAACCAAACTCGATCGAGCTGACTCTAGCTTGAGTTTAACTCATTTATTCTTCGAGCTCAAATTTGAGTTCAAGTTCAGTTTGTTATTAAAATGATCCAATCGAACTCGAACCAATATCAAACCGAATTGAGTTGCTTGCGAACAGTTTGATTGTTTGTCAGCCCTAACTGTATGCAATCATTTCTAGAGATAACTAAGTTGGGAATGGAGGTAATTCTAATTGAATATTCAACTAATTCAATCCAAACAAATGTTCTAGAAGATCACTCAAATTAAGAAATCTCAAGTTGCTTTGATGCTACTATACAAACTATTTGGCTGAGAGGTCCAAGTATTGATCATATTGGATAGGTAGTTTGGAAGTTTAAATAGGGAGCCAAAATAATTTCATACTCATGGGAAAATGGGCTCTGCAAGAGAAGTTTGTGTATCGATTCTACCGTGATGTTACAAAGTACACATGTTAAGGTTGGCACCTTATTACATCACTTTTTAACAATATTATCTTGAATGAGAATATTATTATCCCATGCAAGTCAATTGAAAATTTTAATTTAAGTAAACATACATCTTTTCATAAGGAAGATCCAAGTTTGTATCTTAGGCCTTCGTCATTAAAAAAAAAGAGTAGAAGGTTCTAACATAGAACTTTTTATCTCTTTCGAGAGTGAAGGGATGTGGAGTCAACATCTTGAGATGAAAAGATTAAAAAACTCCTTCACATCTGGAACAGACTGGTGAAGTTTACAGAGAAATGAGGTAGAGAAGGAGTAGAAGATGAGAGGGGAGTGGGAGGGACATGAAGAGAAAGTTGAGGAAAATGATTCTTCTTGCGTCATTGTCTTGTATTTATATATAGAGACAACTTCTACAAACAATGTAGCTACCTCTGAGGCATTTTGACAAACATGTACTATGCCATAACATTCTCAACTCACTACAATGATTTCTCACAACCATTGCTCCTTACTTGGGGTGAAAGGTTAAGGAGAGTTGAGGAAGGTTGAGAAGGTAAGGGTTATTTGAACCCTTGCTTGGGGTGAAGGTCTAGGGTGAAGTAAGGGTTTGGGAGGTAAATGGGGGCTTGAAAACACCCCATTTTACCTCCACTTCTCATCCCTTCAAATTAGAGGGTTGAGAAGGGTTCATATTTTTTTTAAGACAAAAGTGCCCTTAGTATAATAATGTAATGTCCTAATATCCCATTTTATTTCATGGTTGGGATGAATGGTAGAACAACCAAATTAACCCCTAGAAAAACCTTGAGAGCTTTGTCTCCTCCTCCCATCGCCGGTGATCTGCCGACAGCTCTTGTCGGAGATCCGTCAAACTTCGGTGAGCAAATTTTTCTTTATTTTATTGTTCATATTTTTGTTTTTCTCTTCATTGATGAATTTCAATTTTTTTTTGTTTGGTTTTCTTGGTCTTGAAGCATCAAATCTAGTATTTAGAATTGCAAATCAAGTTGGTTTTCATTTTTCATTTATTAATTTCTGGAATTTATTTTTGAATTTCTGCTCTTGTAATTTTTAGTTTGGAAGAAGGATCTTGGGTTTGCTGTTGCTTATTGTGTTGGATCAGTTGCTGATTAAGAGATCCAAACTATTATTTCATACATTTTGGTTATTGAAGACTTGGAAGAATGCTTGTTGTATTTTAATTTTTGGCTCTTTTTTCATAAAATGCATCAATTTTATTCTGAAATTGTTTCAAATTTATGGAATATAAATATGGCTAGAATGCTTAATTATGAGCCTTTCAGTTTTTCTGGGTTTGATGCCCAAGCAATGTTGCTCTTTATTAAACAATATCTGCAACATTAAGTAGATAGATTTGCTTTATCATGGAACATAATGGTCCCTATCTTCAGGAATCTTTTGATCTTGATGTTTCATAGTGGTAATGTGATTCATATGAAGGCAAAATGGAGTACATTTTAATTGTCTGGGGACCAAAATTTTATAGTTGGTGGTTTCTAATACTGTTGAAGTCTTTATTCAATATGTTGTCTGGTTTCTTTGAATGATTTGGATTTTTATAACAATATTTCACTTTCTTGCTTTCAAATTGTGCACAAGAATTTGTTAAATCTCTTATTGATAGATAAAAAAAACCATTACTGACATTTAGTAACATTACAAAACACCAAATCATAAAACAAACAATCTTCTATCAAAGATAACATTTTCTCTCTAGTTTGAATCATGGTTTGATCATACATGACACCTCAATAGACAAGCACTACTTGGTTTAGTAGCAAAGTATCAATGATATTTCACCCCTCAAACAATCTTCTTTTGCTGATGCATAAGTTAGTAATGTCATTTATTGTAGCCTTCCTAAGAGCTCTTTTGGCATATGTATCAATTCAAAATTTAGGCAATGCACTGAGTGAATATATTGAACCACATTCGCAACATACAATTCACCAACTTTCCATATAATTAAAGGTTTTGAAGTTTACTTGGGAGTTGATAGAGATCATCCAATTGGAGAACTTCATTAGAATCTGCTTTGCCAATCTAAACAGTCTATTCATCCTTGCTATAGATTCACAAAACTTCAGACAATGTGTTCTCTTGAGCTTGTATATTCCCAAGCTTCTCATTTTTGTCAGATTTCCCAATTGTTGGATCATCTCATCATCAGTGTGTAACTTTGTTCAAATTACATAATGTCTTAGGTGCTGTCAATCCAACACCAGAGAGAAAATTTTTGTACAAAAATAGATGCCTTTGGTCATTTAGTTCTGCCAAGTATTGGGATAATTTCACCAGTTTTGTTTTTGCACCATCTAGAGTTTGTAACTTTCCAAGCCTTCCAATAGAAATAGAAAGTTTAACCATTCTTGTTTCCTTAAGGCCAAGTAGTGCAAATTGAATAAATTGAATACTTCATCCGGTATTGTCACAATTGGTGAACGTTTGATGTCCAACAAGCCCTCTCAGTAGCTTGAACTTCGATAACTGTAAACTCAGAAAAGTTGAACAAGATAACAATGCATCACTAAAGAGAAATCGTTGTTATTTAATTGTATTACTAACATAAGTTTTATTTTTATATTACTAAACATATTTCTTTAAAAATTCTCACATTTTGATACGAAATTATTTATGTTTAGATGGCCAACAAAAAAGAATGGTTGGCTAAAAGTTTTTTGACACAAGTTTTATTGACCAATCCTTTTTTACAATTGTAATGATTGCACCATTTAGCAGCATTTCAAGTCATTATCAATGCAATTTCTTACATTATGAGCTTCATGAATGAACTTAAACAAGGTACCACTCAAGTGACTTGTGAAATACGGCTTCAAGGTGACCAAGCTAGGAATAAACTAATATCACATTTTCTTTCGAGTAATTTGTGTCATAACATGATAAGAATGAGCCCTACAGATTTCTTAGGTTATGTGATGTGTTAGTTAGAGATCGTGGCATTAGACCAACTATGCAAGTATCTATCGAGGAATAAGTTGTAAAAACATTGTACTTGTTAGGTCACAATGTATCACATTGTGAACTATTTTTTTTCTTTCGTCGTTCCCATGAGACGATCTTTCATCATTTCCAGAATGTTTTACAAGCTATCGTGGAGTTAGAGGACAAATTCCTAATATAACCAGATGGCTCACAAATCCCTCCCGAAACTCTCAACAACAATAGATTCTACCCATACTTCAAGGTATCCATGCGTAGATTGAATTACCACTTGAATACAACCATGCTTATAGGTAAAATAAAATATAAAATTTATTCTCATGATTGCGTTGGTGCTATTGATGGAACACATATCCGTGTAAAAGTCTCGAGAGCAAAAGCCCCTAGGTATCGTAGGAGGAAAGAATACATGATAAAAAATATGTTGGCCATTTGCACATTTGATTTAAAATTCACATATGTGTTACCTAGGTGGGAAGGAACATCATCTATTTCGAGGATTATGAAAAATGCATTAACTAGGGTGTTTCCACTTAGAATTCCAGAAGGTACTCGTCGATAAGTTATAATATTATATTTTACCAATATATATATATATATGTATATGACAAATTAATAACAATTTTTTTTTATCTTTAGGAAAATATTACCCTGTCGATGTTTGATTCATGTTGAGAGGTGAGCTTATTACACCATATAGAAGGGAACGGTATCACTTCAAAGAATATTCAAGAAATCCACCATGAAATGCACATGAATTATTTAATCTCTGCCATGGGTCCTTACAGAATGCTATTGAACGGGCACTTGGTGTTCTTAAAAAGTGTTTCCCTATAGTAGGAAGCTCAACAGAGTCCTATTATGGATTGGAAACACAAAAGGAGATTCTTTTTGCATGTTGCATTTTGCGTAATTATTTAGTGGGTGCAGACCCGGATGATGCAATATTTGCGCAAGTTGATAGTGAACTTGAAGACGAATCACATGAAAAACATCATTGTAGCGGAGAAAATAATGAGGAAACCACTAAGGAGAAATCATTAGAAATGCCATAGGGCCGAAAATGTGGGTTAATTATGTTGAGTAAGTTATATGACTAGTGTGAATGGTTTTATATCTTTCTAATTACTTTGTAATTAATTAGATGAAGAATGTGATTGATGTTGGAGTATGTTTATATTTATTAGTTCATGAATGGTTAATTATGTTGAGTCTTCCTCCTAATAATTTTTTTTATTAAAAATTCAGCTAATGATTTTGGTATATTACATATGCTTAATAGTGTTTTTTCCATTGTCATTGTTAACAATGTTTGTTGTTGATGTAGTTTGCAATGCCACATTGACATGGACTTCTATTATGGCTGACGTTTTGATCGAGGTGTACTTGCATCAACATATAATAGGGAATAGAGTTGGAGGAATGTTCACTACGTATTCGTTGGACAACATAATTACTGAGTTAAAGAGTAAATTTCCAAATAAACTAATAGATAAGGAAAAAGTTCAAAACCACATAAAAAATATTAAAAAAATTCATCCAATGCTATGACATTTTTAAAAATGGAATGAGTGGGTTCACTTGGAATCCAACTACGGAAACGTGGGATGTTGAACTTGAAGTGTGACAATATTTAATTGAGGTTAGTTTCTTCTGTTAATAGTAATACAATATAATATACATATTTGTGAGCCGTCAGGCTATTAACATTGTGTTCATAAATTAGTTAAACCGGAACCTGCTAAGTGGATGAACAAAAGTGTTAAATATTAGTCGAAGTTGGTTCAGCTATATGGGAAAGATAGGGCTACTGGGCAAGAGGCCAAAACTGGTTTGGAGATGAGACAAAGAAGAGTTCAAATTGAACAAGACATAATAGATGACATTGACTTCATGGTTAACCAGAACATGTCAAACTTGGAAAATGTGAGTGAAAATGAAAATATAGACGTACATCACAATGGGGTTGAAGATGAAGACTCACCATTGCATACAAATCAACAACCTGGCTTTGAATCGCCTAGTACTTCTAAGTCCAAGAAAGTAAGTGGATTTGATATTAATGAGAATCTGAACAAGTTGTCTGTATAAGTTGATTAAGTTGCTAATGCTATCATCCAATCAACAAATGTAATGATCGAAGCATCTCAAGTGGTGAGTAACTCAACAAAAAGTGTTTTAAGGGAGTGTTTCGTGAACCCAAAGCCAATCCAAGAGTATAATGTGTGGGGTATGCTTACATATTTAAAATTCTTACAACCTTTTTTGGCCGATGCCTTGTTCATTTGGGCTGAATTGGGGCGAAGTCAGGAAGTGGGGAAAGTACCACTTCCCTGAAGTGGTGGTGATATGACTTCCACCACTTTCTGTGTTCATTTTGCAGGAAGTGTCACTTCCATGAAGTATTCAGTTTCTCACTTCCTATGTTCACTTCAGTGTAAGTGGTGTCACTTTTGCAATGATTTTCATAATATGTTCATTTCAACGAAAGTGAAAGAAGCGCTTAAAAATGAAAATATTATAATTAAATTATATTTAAACATGATTAAAAATTTATATTTTACAAAATCAAATATTTAAAAATTTAAATAAAAGTTTATTTATTTTCTACATCTTAAATTTTAATTTTTGATGTTTACATCTTTTAATTTGATTGAGTTCAACCTTAATTTTTGATATTTATAAAGATTAGTTTCCCATTTCAAATTTGTACAAATACAAACTGTAATACTTAACAACTTTTTTTAATTTATGTCTAATCAATACCTTGCTAATAATGAGATAGACCAAGATTAAAATAAATAAAAGGGAAAAAATGCTCCAATTAATAACATGTGGCAATGCCCCCAAAGTCATTGCATATTTTATACATTAATAACATTCAATTGATCATCATCACTATGCAACTCACTTTGTTTCTGATCTTAATAATCTTTCCATGGATCAACAATGTTAAAGATATGAATTGTTTGCCTACCTACCAAACAACAACCATCTATTAGCAAAAAAATGATGAACAATAACTAAAATTAATGGAAAAATGGTCAACTTAAAAGGACATTGTTTTCCTGATAATTCACAAAATATTTAGAAAGTTTATATAATCAATGTAGAAGCAATAATCAACTAGTGTTCCCATATTGTTCTCATATACATCACCATAAAAAGAAATTATGAGTTCATGAATACATAACATAAAATCCATAGAACAAACATAACACAAATCCAATATATAACGTCAAATATATAATCCATACAATACTCTTTCAATACATAACAAAATAACAATTGTCTCATTTAAGATAAAACTTACTTCAACAAAAAAGATTTTCCATCCACCACTCCAAAGAACAAATTATACATTCATGACAAAGACCATAAATAACTCATTAAGTATATAAATTTTAAAGAAAATGATTTGTGTTGTATGACTAGAAACCAAAAAAGCATACATAGTGTGATGACCTCCTCAAAGGCTAAAAAAATACCTAATAAAATTATTTTCATTGACCAATTTTTTGCATGATGTCCAACTATGTGGAGAAATAAAACCACTTGTTCCTCTACTGCAATGTGGATGGTGTCCCTCAAATGACCATGTTTTTGTAATATGGTGCAAAGTCTAAAAATGTGTCTTTGTTCATGTGTAAGTATTTGATGCAGTTATGAACTCCTCCATCTAATATACGAGTCATGTGTGCACTTCGATGAATATTCCTAACCGACTGAGGCTCACAAGGTAGTGCCCGTTGTCGTCCCCGATTAGACGTTATGGCCAAGATAATGTGATAGTTGCAAACACAGGTGCATCGATGAAAATGAGGTCATCTAAATTATCATTAGCCATTGGTGACCTATGTTTGAGATAAAATCACTTTCAACATATGTAGAAAGTAGTCATCATAAACTGGTTAAAGAGATATGAACAAAAAAAAACTTTGAAAAACACGGTTGCAATGTACTGAATATATATATGCAGCCAATGTCAGTGGTCTCACATGGAAGACCATTTGATGAAACAAAGTCAGAGAATTATCTTGAACATTACCCAACCCAAATTAATTAATTTAAATGACATGAAAAATAAATGAATTTAAATCAATAGAGTGCATGATTACAAGAAGCTCATGGACATATACACTAGGAGAATTTTTTATAATATAATTTAATCTCCAGTGCATATACATAGGATGTGGACAAAAATCTCAAGCTTAAGTGCAAGTACCCAAGATAAAATGAAAATGACTAAGAATCATATATAAATGAGTCATAATTAATAACAAAATAAAGAGGTTGTGAAATATTTGATGCATATGTAAATTTTGTTTGCTCTAATAAATGAAATTGTGTTTATGCTTAGAATGATCATATTAAAATGTTAGATCTAAGTAACATGCCAGAATAGGCATGATTTAACTAAGTTATGATCCAACACAATGCATGTTATTCTCAAGCGTTTGGACTTCATCTGAAAGTTATTATATACACAGAAAATGAATCAACAGTTTAACAATAAAACCAATTACTTCTGGTGTGAAGGTAAATAAGCAAAACAATCTGACTTTACACTTGTTGACTTCTATATGTCCATTGCAAGTGTCGTAGTCAAACTTGTGCATAATTTGCAGCAGAATTTAATCAGTGAACATACAAAATGATGTGCCATGCATGAATAAATATTGGCTCAAATACATTTGAGAACTTCTCAGATAAGCTATGATTCATTATTTTAGTGATTATTTTATAAATGATAGCCCACAATTCATACATACATACATACATACATACACATATATATATTGAAAGCAAATAACAGACATATGCATACATATATATTGAAAGCAAAACATATATATATATATATATGTTCTAATTAAGGCAGAGCATGGGTCCATGAGAGCCAACTATTGAAATCAAAAAATTATATTTGCATGGTAATGAATACACAAGACAATGCCACTGTCGGATCTGAAATTCCTATACCGAACTTGGAGGAGAGATGAGTTACCGCTGTTGGATCTGGAAGGGGGAAGGATTGCCACTGCCAAATTTGGACGGGGGATGGGTTACCGCTGGCAAATCTGGAAGGAGGAAGGTTTGGCCCTACCGGAGTGTTGCTGTCGGAGAGAGAAAAAGGAAGTGCAGAATCAGGGAGAGATTAGAGGGTGGGGAGAATCCACTTCCAAGAGTTCATTAGGGTGAGAGAAGTGCGAGGAACTCAGGTTTTTATATGGGCCTCACATTAGCCACTTCAGCCACAAAACCATTGAAGTGGGTCAAAGTGGGTCTAGTATAGTTTTGATTTTATTAGGAAGTGGGGGAAGTGGGACTTTCTCCACTTCATGATAGAAGAACATATGAAGTGGGTGGAAGTCAACTCACTTTCCCCCACTTCATCCCAAATGAAAACACTATGTTTATAATTAAAGATCCCAAGGTGTTGGAAGGTTTCATTAAATGCCCGAATGAGTATCGTAAAAACTTATTGTTGAGGTTGATGGCCCATGGTGGAGAACCACAAGTTTAAAGTGGGAGGTTAGCATCTTTTTCCTCTCCAACATTGAATGATTTTTGATACATTTACTTAAATCATAACAACCATTTTATTGTTTTTGTAGAAGGAGTTGATCGATGCATATTGACTAACTTGATGAAACAATTTGTTTTTTGATTTAACTTGGTGAAACAATGTGCACCTTGCTTTAAATTGTTGAACTATTTGTATTTTGTTTTAACTTGATGAAACAATATGTACCTTGCTTTAACTTGATGAAACTATATATATTTTGTTTTGTTTTGATAAAGATTATGTACTTTTAATATTTTAAAAAACAATGTGTAATTTGTTTTGTTGTGATAAAACATTGTGTGCTTTAAATATTTCAATGGAACAATGTGTATTTTGTTCTATTATGATAAAACATTGTGTATGTGTAATTTGATTTATTCCGATGTAACAATAAATAGTGTTTTTTTCTTGAATTTATTATTATCTTTAATTAAACAATTAATATTCTTTATTATTGAGTTTATATCTCAAAGGGTAAGCATTCTGTTTTGGTAATATTATTTTATGTTTCTTACTTTAGAATAACCAATATTGAAAGCACAAGAGATATCAAGGATATTTTGGTAATATTAGTACAAACCCTTACTTTCCTTTACCTCCAATCCAAACACAAAAAGTTACATAACCTTTCTTTACTTTACTCTTGCCCCAAGCATGGTATAAGTTCAACCCTTACCTTCCTTTCCCTTACCTTACCTTACCTTACTTTATGAACCTTCCGCACACTCCATCCAAGCAAGGCTTAATTACAACTTTCTATCACTAATAGGTTTCTAATAACCTTCTAATATAAGTTGGAGGAAGTTTCTAGGAGGGCAATTTAAGAGGTTTTATTTAAATTGAGAGAATGGATTTCAAGAAAATGGATACCACATCAATTTATACTCACATCCAAGTTCATTTGGGGGGAAGTGATCTAAAGTGGGGAAGTGCCACTTCCCTGAAGTAGAAGGAAGTGATATCACTTCCAGTACTTTTGGTGTTCATTTGTCAGAAAGTGAGAATATAAATAGAGAATTTAGGTGTTATGTAAAGTTGCATGAGTTCAAAAAAGACTTTGGAAGTAAGGGGAAGTAAGTTTTTATAAATTGGCTCACTTCCCCCCACTTCAGTAAAAAAACTGCCGAAGTGGGTTTAGTTCAAAATCCACTTTAGATAGAAATGAGAGAAGTGTCACTTCCCCCACTTCAGGATAAATGAACACATGAAGTGGGGAAGTCAACCCACTTCACTTACTTCCCTAGCACTTCCCCCCAAATGAGCAGGCTGGCCATTCACTTTGACGTATGTGGGGGGAAGTGGGGAAAGTTTTTTGGGGGCGAGTGGACGGACTTCCCCTACTTCCGATGTTCTTTTGCACTGAAGTGGGTTTTAGTTTAAAACCCACTTCAGAATTTTTAAAGCTGAAGTGGGGAAAGTGAGCCACATTTAAAATGCCACTTCACCTAACTTCCAAACCTCTTCGAAAGTCACGGGAACTGTAAAAAAATTTCTCAGCCATCATCCCCGATCCCTTCATCTTCTCCTCCTGTCACCTCCTCCTCCCATCGCCTTCTCCTCCCGTCGTAGCCTTCACTTGGAACCACCCTAATCCCATCACTACCTTCTCCCGTCACCTAGTCCTCTCGTATCGCTTCCTCCTCTAGTCGCCTCCTTCGACTACGCTGCCTCTCTTCCATGCCGGGAACCATCCTACCCTGATCACTGCCTGATCGAGTCCGTGCGCTACTGGGAAGCAGACGTCTCCTATTATCTAGGTTTTTTTCAATTTGTTCGTACGCTGCTTCTCTTCATGTAATGTGTGTGTGCATTTTTGCATGTTATTTATAGCTTTTGCAATTGATTTAGTGCATTTGTGATTTCTTCTTCATTTCTAATTAAGAATTGATTTTTATATGTATTCATGGCACAAGTCTCAGAAAACATTATTTGTTTTTAAATTTATTGATACAATGAAAAACCTTGGAGGAAAAAAAAGATGAATCATAGAAGCATTCCCTTTCATTAATATTATTTATTCAGATACTTAGTTTAATCAAATTGAGCTTTATTGGCCATTCATGGCAATGAATACTATTTGATTTCTTTAGTTTCATGTTTATGGTTATCTAATTTCTTTTTAACCAACCATATAACTTGCCAAGATCATCAACAAAGTCGTACAAATTCTTATATTAGTTCCTTGTGATCTAATGAAACATTCAGTGTATCAATTCAACAAGAAACTCCTACTGATTAGGGAGCAAAAATATGCGTTTATTTGAGCAATCTCATCTTATTTAAATGTTGTTTTTTTATGAACATTTCGGCACAAAAAAGGTAGATATAAATTTAAAATTGCCATAATTTGCTGCACATGTTGCTGTATTTCTTGTTCTCTGTTTGTATATGTCACAAATCAAACATTTGGTATCGATCACCCTTGAAGCTTTTTCATTAGAGGATGGTTTTTGAGTTTATTTTTTACGATCGTTGTTTCATTCTGTCTGTAATTATTTTGTTTTTCTTTGGTCATACTTGATGAAATTATTTAGTAAAGCTAGTGTTTTGTTGTATCATTGAGTCAATCAATACCTAAATATGGTAAATAAATACTTACTTGCTATATCATTGACATTAATCTCGGTAATTTATATTCTAGTTAGGATTAAATATGGTAAATGGTAAATAAAAATGAATATCAGATGTGGAGGTAAAATATACATATGTTGTATCATTGAGTCAATTAGTACCTACATGTATTTTTGGAAAGAAATAGGATCATAAAAACCAATCGCTGAGGCACAACATAAGCTAGCTAAACTAAATAGTTGAAATTCAATGAAAGCCTTAGGATACTTTTGAATTGATGAATCAATATACTCAATCATGTCACAAGTTTGTATTGCTCAGGGTCCTCATGAAAACTCACCACTCCATCTTTCTGGTTAATTTATTGTGGCATGAATTTCCCCATCTTGAATTTGAAACACAATTCAAGGGGAAAAAATAAATCAAACGTTGATATAGGGACACATCATGCAAACAAAATAAAATTTAGGGAACATCTATGGATGTGAGGTGACCCGATTTGTCTTTTAAAATTAAAGCCAAACCAGGACTTGTCATGAAAATTTGAATTGTGAGTCCCACCACACCCACTTAAGTACATTGGATTCTATATTATCAATGAAACCATGAAAAATAAAAGGGCATCATGCATGCATGCATGAAAAACTTGAATTTTATTACGCTATACCAAATGATTATCTCAACTTGGTGTTTGTATATTCCTTAAATGTGTATCTATATATGTGAAGAATATTACAAAATTTTATGTAATGAATTAATAGTTATGCTTACCTGTCTCACTTCAATATAGGTCTATAATGGCTAATGATAGTGTATCCGAACTAATCTACATCGACACACTTGTCTTGGTAGCTATGGTGGTCGTTTTAGCAATGATGTCAAGGGAACAAAGACGAAATGCTTTACCCCGTGAACCTGATTTTGTTAGGGACATTCATCGAAGTGCACACATGAATCGGATATTGGATGGTGGTGTCCACAACTGTGTTGAATACATACAGATGTCTAAAGACACCTTCCTCAAACTTTGAGCTATTCTAAGGGAACGTGGCCATTTGAAAGATACCATCCATGTCGCCGTAGAGGAACAAGTTCCATTGTTCTTGCACACTATAGGACACCATGCAAAGAATAGGGCAATAAAAATTGATTTTATTAGATCAGGGCCAACGATGAGCAGATATTTTAATGATGTGCTTCGAGCAATTTGTAGCATTAGAGATTTATTTGTCAAACAACCAGGCACATCAATACATCATGATATAGAATTCAACCCAAATTTTTATCTTTTTTTTTTAAGGTGAGGTGTACTTATTTCCATTCTCATCCGGCTTAAATTTTTACGTACACAATATAATTGACTTTTAGTTCACAGGATTGCATTAGGTTTATTGATGGGACTCATATAGATGCGAGGGTCAGTGCAGCATCTGACTTGGATTTAAAATTACATACGTTCTTACCGGTTGGGAAGGTTTGGCGAATGATTATCTTGTATTAAAGGATGCATTATCACGCCCATCACCATATGGGTCGCATAATCCTTTAGGTCCATTAATACAACAAACATCACAATTTGTCATAATTCTTATATTTCAATATAAAATATATTTAAATTCTTTTTTATTTAATGCTAGGAAAATACTACCTTGTTGACGTCGGATACACAACAACATAAGGTTTCATATCTCTTTATCGAAAAGTTAGATATCATTTAAGAGAACAAGAAGGCCGAAGACCCCAAAATGCAAAGGAGCTTTTCAATCTTCGTCATTCTCAATTTAGATCAAGAATAGAAAGAGCTTTTGGGATTTTAAAGAGTCAGTTTTGGATTTTGGACTCAATGCCATTTTATCCTTTCACTACCCAAGTGGATCTTGTTCTTGGATGTTGTGTGTTGCATAATTTTGTGAGGGAAATTGATCCAAATGACATAGTGATGCATGAAGATGTAGGTAATGAAGATGAAATATCTACAAATGATAGGCCTAACATGCTAGGTGAATGACATAAGGCTCAAAGTTGGTGGAGAGAACTGCGTGAGAACATCAAAGATGAAATGTGGCATGACTATGTTTCACGCGGGTGCACTTCACAAGTGCCACTATAATGTTACAAATGAGTTTGGTTTTGTATTTGGTGTTTAATGTCTTACACTATTAATTTTGAGCAAAGATCTATCTTAAGTATGTTCTTAATGTATATGTCATATTTTGACGTTCATATTGCTATTGCTATGAATGGAATGATTTTTGATTTGATGTTTTATCTTATTGATTATGGTTTATGTTGGACATGAGTTGGAGAGGTTAAGATATAAAATGATGTGTGATTGGAGGGATATACATGTGCATGATATATGACGCTATTAAAAATTTATTGTGATAATAAGTATTTCTTTTAACTTTCAATATGGTTTTGTTAGATTGTTGTAGGAATTGTGAGTATAGAAATTTGATATACTTTTTGCTCATTATTATTACTTCATCACCATGTTGATGTCTTCCACTATTAATGTTACAAATGTTTTTTATTATTATTATTACAAATGCACTGTTGAATGTTTTGCTTTATTTCATGTTCTAATTTTTTTTTTTTTGAATTGCCAATATATTTTAAAGATGTCTACCTCATGGGCTACTTCCGAGGGTGTACAAAATGATAAGAATAAAGGAATGCCAAATAAAAGATGGACAAAGGAAATGGATAATGTCTTGATACCATTGCTTGCAGACATGGCAAGAAGTGGTTTGAAGGTGGATAAATCTTTCTAATGTCAGCCATTCGTAGAGGCAGCAAATGTTGTGAATGCCAGATTCCCCATCACTTGCATGGATGCAGAAAATGTGGAGAATCACATGCTCACTTTGAAGCAGAAATATCAAGATATCAAGAAGCTTATGAATCTTAGTGGTGTTGGTTGGAACGACAAGCCAAAAATGTTACTTCTTGAAGATGAGACTTATTGGACATTCGTGGAGGTATATGACTTTTATTTATTTTTATTGTTTACTTCAATATGTCTAACACTATAATTTAATGCATGTATAAATGTTTTATGTGATATTTTTCATAGGGACAACCAAAAGCCAAAGAATATTTAAATAAACATATACCTTTTTTTGATGAGTTGCGGTTAATTGTTGGAGATAACCATGCCGCTAGTGATCATGCACGGACCATTTACCACCAATTTGGTGCTACGACGCTAGAGGATGAGAGGCCACCCCCACCTAATACGCTTGTGGACTGTGAATCCATGGAAATAGGTAACCAAAGACATTAAGCACTAAGATCATGCGCAAGCAAGAGGACTACTAGGACTAGCCACGGACCAAGGAACAATGGGGACAATGTTGCATCAGAAAATATTGGAGATAAACTAGGTGAACTGGCTACGTCAATTAAGGCATCTAGAAAGAAGACGTGGAAAGAAAAACTCTCCGATGCTCTGTGGGAAATGGAGGATTGTGATGACAATGATATGGAAATAGTATTTGAGAAGATAATCAAGGACAAAAAGCAAGATGAGAATTTTTACTTGAGAAAGCTATCTCTTCGCAAAAGATGGCTAGATAATTTTATTGCTTCTATGAGAGATGCTAATCCTTGAGGGGGTCATCACATTAGGTATGTGATTTTAATTTGTATCAAAATACTTAATGTTCATTTGTTAGTGTTATTGGCTTGTCCTTATTGTAATGTTTTTTTTCATGAATCAGGTTGTTCTTTGGTTGGATGGTGGACGTCAATTTTTTATGTTGGTATGGATGTTGTTTTGTTGTGTGGATGGTTATTGTGTTATGAACCAAGAGTTTGTGTGGATGGTTGGAGATAATTGTTATTTTCTTATGTCATGACTATGTATTTGCAAGAGTTTGTATGGATGTTGTTTTGTTGTGTGGATAGTTATTGTGTTATGAACCAAGAGTTTGTGTAGATGGTTAGAGACAATTGTCATTTTCTTATGTCATGACTATGTATTTGCCAGAGCTTGTATGGATGTTGTTTTGTTGTGTGGATGGTTATTGTGTTATGAACCAAGAAATATCGTTTGCTTAAATGGATTTGCTTATATGAATTTTTTTCCTCAAGTAAATTTAATTATGTTGTCATGAAGTAGGAGGCATCATTTATTGTCTTTATAAAATCTTTATGTCCAAAAATTTAATTTTCTTGTCATAAAATTTCATGTTGTTTTTAAACCACATGGAATTCCTACTACATATTAGGAATTTGACAAATTTAATTTTCTTTTCATACAATGGATTTGCTTAGGTGAATTTGATGTTGTATTTAAAAAAAAATCCGTAATAATGAATTTAATTCACTAATTAATTAAAAGTAATGTAAAAAATCTTGTTCAAGTTTAGGGATTAAAACGTAAATCTGTGGATTAAAAAAATAAAAATAAATAATCAAATGATTTTTGCATAATAATTATGAATTTGTAAAATTATTAAGATATTGAAGTTTCTGTAAAAATATAAAGATTTATTATTATTTTTTAAAATTGTTTTTTCACTTCCCTCACTTTCGTAGAAAGAAACATCTTTTGGAAGTCCATACTGAAGTGACACCACTTCATGCTAAATGAACACAAGAAGTGGAAAACTGAGCACTTCATGGAAATGACACTTCCTTCATAATGAACATCAAAAGTGGCATTTCCTCCCACTTACGTCAAAGTGAACGCCCAACGTCATTTTTTTTAATAATTCATTTACTCTTTGCTCCATATTATCACCTATTGTATTAATTTTTTTTTATTTTAAATATCATAACTTTATCTTTAAGTCAAATAAAATTCTTAAATTTTAGGGTTCTTATCTTTTTTGGATCCTAACACCTCACCACTCTCCAGTGATGACATTTGCGACTACGACACCCATCGGGTTGAATGCTGCTAGTGTCTCCGGTCGACCAAATGTCAATTGGCTCTATACCCATCGGGTTGAAATGATCCATGCTAATGATGTAAGCACATTGACTCTAGCCCATGTCTACCGAGAGAAGGGGCTTGTTCTTGTCAAAAATGATATGGGCTACATCTTTGAGTATGATGAGAAGCCCCTACCCAAATGTTTTGCTTCTCCTGATATACTTTGATCTTATTAAATTGATGGATATTATATAATATATTGCATTGATTTGATCTGAATTTGTTTGGTGTGTTGCGTTTTGTTTTATGGTAAGGTGCTTCAAGGACACTTCGGTTAATGGATTGAGTAATTTGGTTTCAGATTTTCATTTTTCATGGTTGATGGTGGATTGGCTTTCAAGGGATAACGCTGGTTATCAATTCATAGATTTGGATCTTGGTCCTATAAATGTGTACATCTATAATTATTCTCTTATTTGTCTAAAATGGCAATTGAGAAAATAAGTTTTTTAGAAGTTATTATATGCTGTAGTATCAGATTCTGAATCGCAAAAGATAAGTCTGAGGATAAATAGTTGCTAATTCACTTTTGCATCGCAACCGGATATATGCATGCTCATACAAAAGGTCGTTGATGGTTTCTTATTCATAATGTTTTTAACAACTGAACTTAACTTACAGCCTTTGCAATGTGTAAATTCAATATCTAATTGATAGATATGCAACATTCTGTAGTTTCAATGATGGAAGGTCTTACATGTAGATTATTTAAAAAATTTGGCAATGTTATAAACCATATGGTCAAAATTCATATTTGGTGATAGGCTTTCATCAATCATCTCAATTCAATCAATAGCATGTGGTGTTGCAACTCATCCAGAGACAAAACATCATTATGATCCTATGATTTTGACAAATAGTAGGCTGGCCATTTACATGAGAACATCTTAAATATAAAACTTGATTAAAAAAAACCTTATAATTGCAAGGTAATCACACAGCTAAACAATAAAAAACATATGAACTCATCTATTGAAGCATCTACTTGTATTGTTATGTTGCTTAGCAATTATGTTTATACAATGCATTGGCTAGCATATTTTGTGTTTGAAGCTTGACCTCCATCTATATTGTTCTCCATAGATACCACATGTATTAGCAAATATCGGGAATATGTTATCTTTAGTCAAATCTGATCCAAGATTTCCTTAAGCCCTCTGGTGTGTTCTCCGCAAGTGCACGGGTCGCACACAAGTAATACAGTGGTACCCCGTGAGGGGTAGGGTGTCGAACCTCAGGGACTTGACTAAAATTACTCGCTCAACACTGATCTCTAGTAAGGAACGAATTTGTGAAAGGATTAATTCAAAGAAAAGGAAAAGTAAAGAAGTAAAGGAAAAAAGACAACAGGTGAAGATAATAGATAAATGGATTGAGTGTTAACAATAAGAAAGCAATGCCCCAGGATGTTTCCTAAGCACTTAGTAATGCTCACTCGCTCTCATAGTTTACCAGGTACATTCTTAGGCTCTAGTGTATGCTCAAAAGCAACATTGCAACTAAGGCTCTCAAATAAGTCAAGTTTTGCAAAGATAACTATAGATTCAAGCTCACCAAGTTATGCCATTGCCTAGGGCAACAACAGCTGTGACAATCCACCATCAAATTTTACCTAAGCAACTATGCAAATCAAGCACATCAAGTTTTGCAATACAAGATTTAACACAAGAACTAAAAGAACTCCGTAAATCAAGAAGAGTACAAGTGTTTAAAGTATACAAAATGACAAAGTTCCCACCCCGGGGCACCATGGCCGGCTAGCCCCTCATGGGTGGGTACAACATGGAGGAGATAACACTAGATCTAAAGAAAGAAGACATGACTTTCTTCTCTTTGAGATTTGCCTCCAATGTCAAGCTCCGTGTGCTAGCACTACTTCCCTTGTGCCTCCGACTGGCTCCTTATTGCCTTAGAAGGTGTGGATAAGCTTGATCTTCACTCTCATCAATGTCCTCCTGGGTGGAGAAGAAGATCTCCGAAAAAATATGCCAATAAAACCCTAAAAACTGGAGTTGAAAAGGATAGATTCGGGCTCGACACGGTCAGTGCACGAGCATGTCCAGACCGTGTCATGTCAGGGGAGAATCTGAGTGAAAAGGCAGGCCCCTACCTAGAAGATTCAGTAGAAGGGACACAATCGTGTCTTGACCGTGCAATGGTGTGAAACGAGCATGTTAGGAGCACCCAGCGCGTGTCACCTATTCTTGAATAAAATTGCCTTTGGCCTGGGTTTTTCAGTGGCACAGACATGATCGTGTCCTGACCGTGTTAAGCTTAAGAACACCCTTCTACAAAGATTTCTTGTTGGATCAACATCAGGCTGAGATATTTAGTGGGCATGACACGAGCGTGTCCCGCCCGTGTCCAGCTTGAGTGCTTGGGCCCTTTTTAAGTATTCTTTCATTTTCTTCCCGATTTCACTCCAAATTGCATCGAGCCCCCTATTCCTGCACACATAACAAAAATACCTAAAATAGCACCGCTCATGCATAAAAGTAAACTTGAGAACGAGTAAAATGATATATTTAGGGCATGAAAACATGTATGAAAAGTGCACTTATCACCCTTAACCATTCCACACAAAGATGATTAAGAGTTCCTGCAGGTGCCTCTATAATTAGATTAGAATACCCAAAGATAAAATGCAAAATAACTTCACGTGGATGCAAATTTCTATGTAGAAATAGGGTGTGCCTTGAATAAATGTGTTAATCTAGTGCATGAGTAGTTAAAACTGGGAAAAGAGGGAGACATAATGAATATTACCTTTCACACCCTCATATTCTCCAAGTGGGTAGAAAAACCTTGAGATTGCAGGCATGAAACGTCCAACGATAAATTTGAAGTCTGATAATTTAACAGCATATACCATATATGCTGATAAATTAGTTGTTCATTCACTCCCTTAATAATATATATTTTTTTAATATATTATAATCTTTCATATATCATCCACTAAGCTTTTTAGTGCGGTCTTATATATTAATAAGGTGTGGCAATTGTTGTGAATATAAATTATGATAGATAATAATGTTAATGGTGACCTTCAATGATATCATAAGGATATACAAGACACATTCTCAGTATTTATTTGACATTTTTTTATTTTTACAAAGAATGTTATTATTAGAAGAGAATGAACTCAAGGGAAAAATAGAAGAATTAAAAAAGAAAGGAAAATGATTCGTTGTCTTACTTGTGGTTTGGTGAACTTGGATGATAATGAGGCTGAAGCATATATTGTACCTTTGGTTTAGCTGTAAAACCCTGTCAATGCAGTAGCTACCTCTTTTTTCCAGAGGGCAGGAAGCTACCAAACTTTTCAATAAATTGTACCTTGGGGCATGAAGAGCTTTACCAGTTATGGTTTTCTCATTTGATTTAGTTCTGGTCTTTTTCCTTGTTTTTGTCTTTCTTTTCTTGTACTTTCTTTTTCTTTCAATAAATCAACCCAAGGGGTTCTTTACTTAAAAAAAAAGCTACCAAACTTTTCTGCATACTATAACCTTCATTAAGTGTAGAATTTGGAAGCAATCACCTACATGGCTCTTTCCTACTCTGTCATATAAACTACATTAAATTTATCACTGCATATTATGCAGCGATAAATTATAATAGAAAGAGTTGTAGAGATGCATAAAGTAAGAATTTTACACCAAAAAAAAAAAATACAAAATGATTTCAATTCTTTCTTTCTGTTGAGCTGGTATAAATCATAAAGCAAGAAAACAAGTATTAGTGCTTTGTAGAATTTTTCTAAGAACAAAACATTACACTCCATCATATAAATTACACTATGCAAAATCTAAACTTTCATAAGCAAAAGCCAAAAGCACAATTATGCATGTTTATTCCAAATCCCATATAATCATGATCAGATAATAATAGGCCTCTAATTAAGCAGGAGATTAAATTTTGTAATATTTTCACATCTGCCTGCTCAAAAAAAGAAGTTATACAATGACTTTACAAGATTACACAAGATTACAATCACTATATATATATGATGTTCACATCTTCTAACTGAACAACACATTCAATACAAAATGAAAGATATATCCTTAAAGCATTACAATCTTTGTTCATTCACTTTTGTTGAGATTTCGAACAACAAAATTTTTCATTTCTGTAGAAAGGCATCCTTAAAACACAATATTAAAAAAGATGGATTTCTTTCTAAATGTCTAATTTCACAAAAAATGGATACTACCACATGATTTCCATTACTTTTGTTGAGGTTCCAAGACACTTGGCAAGCAGCTCTATACATAAAAGATGCTATGCAATTAGGAAAATTCCAAAATAATGCATGAAACAATTTTAGTATATAAGTAAAAACACCATATTTCACTTGAGTAATGAATAGAGATGAATTATTTTCTTTGAGCATTCTTGTAAATCTCATGTTAGCTTGAAGATTAAACCCCCAATGGGAAGAAAAGGCCTATGTAGAAATCATGTCAATTTGAAGATTGAACCCCCCAAAGTGCAACAATGATCAAAGAAAATTACATAATAAATGCCTGCAATAGTTGAATAAATTGGTAGTTTGGAGTTATTGGCGCTTGAAAATCTTGATATAAAGGATGTAGATAGCTTTGTTGAGGATATATCACTAGAGAATGTCCATTTGTAAATGATTTGATTGCTGGAACTTTATAGATAATTAGAAAAATAAGACAAGTTAATTGATCATAAAACATTATAAAAGAAAAAGCAAATGCAAATACATAATAGAACCTAGTGTATTCTCTTTTTCTCTTGAATTTTTAGCCATATTTGCTTTTATTTTTTCTTTCTTCTTTTGACATTCTCCAATTGACTTTTCATTCGAAAGCTTTTTGAACCTTTTTGTTTTGATAAGTACAGCATCAAGCACAAGCTTTTTGAACCTTTTTGTTTTGATAAGTACAGTAGCATTTTCCAATTCTCGGACATCTTTGAAGGTTACCATTAATATTATTATCTATTATAATTTATATTCACAACAATTGTCATACCTTATTAATATATAAGATCACACTAAAAAGCTTAATGGATGATATATGAGAGATTATAATATACTAAAATATACTTTTTTTAAAAGAGCAAATGAACCATTGATTTATTGAAAATTAGAAAAGTACGAAACAAATGAAAACAGTAGACCGAACATAAGATGAAACCACAACAAGAAAATCGACAAAAAAACAAAACAATAAGAAAACACAATATTGCGGAGTTAATCACCATGGGTGAAATATTCCAAAACTAAAAAGGAAACGGAAAAATTTAAAATATATATATATATATATATATGAAGCTGCAGAAGAGTCGGTATTGTCCACCATGTAGTAGCAAGGATTGACTCTTCACTTAGAAGTATTGCTTTTTGGTTAGATCACCGGGGTTGAAGATTAGCTTCTGTGTTGGCACTCAAAAAATCTAAGGAGTGTCTGAATGTGTGAACCGAATTGCTTAGGTTGTGCTAACATTATACTTTCACTTTGTATCTCTAATAAACAATTGATCAAAAGTGATCCAAAGGCTAAGATTATATCTAATACTAATTAAAGCTATAACAACCGTGTGTTGTAAATGCCAACATATTTTATACACTATAGATATATTCTAGTGACCTCATCCAATACTTATTGTGGACAATACTGATTAAATATAATTTGGAGATTATTAATTACATTGAATATTTGGAAGGAATTTTCATCATGTTAGGCTTGGGTTTCATTGAGTGTCTTGCTATGAATTTGACATGAACCCTTTGAAACACTTTGGGTCAAAATTAATTACATTTATGAAAAAAAACTATATTAATAAATGGAAAATCAATCCTAAATCCAACTAAACCGTGAAATTAGACGTATAAAGGCGTTTATATTTTATACACATGTTGGAATCCTATATATATTTTATAATTTTTTTCTTCCTTGCATAGATTATTTCCAAATAATGAATTTTATAGTGGATAAATACATTAAACAGAGATATTTATATTCTCAAGAAAACCTCTCATTTATATGTATGAGCATCCATCATCTACGGACATTCGTATGAACTGTTGGATTTCAATTCAGCACAGTATTTCAATCTATCTGAACATTTCAACCCTATTTCTAGTAGACCTAGAACAACTTTTAAAAAACCAAAAACACAACAAATCAACCCAACTAATACCCCATTAAATCTCACTGTATCACCCTGAGTAATGAATAGAGATGAATTATTTTCTTTGAGCATTTTTGTAAAACTCATGTTAGCTTGAAGATTAAACCCCCAATTGGAAGAAAAGGCCTATATAGACATCATGTTAATTTGAAAATTGAACCCTCCTCCCCAAAAGTGCAACAATGATCAAAGAAAATTATAGAATATTGAATGAATACTTGCAATGGATGAATAAATTGGTAGTTTAGAGTTATATATTGGCACTTGAAAATCTTGATATAAAGGATGAACATAGCTTTGTTGAGGATACATCACTAGAGAATTTCCATTTGCAAATGATTTGCTTGCTAGAACTTTATAAACAATTAGAAAAATAAGTCAAGTTAATTGATAAAAGATTAGAAAAGAAAAGGCAAATGCAAATACATAATAGTACATGGTGTATTCTCTTTTGCTCTTGAATTTTGAGCGCTACCTTCTTTTCTTTTTTCTTCTTCATCTTTTGACATTCTCCAATTGACTTTTCATTTGAAAGCTTCTTGCACCTTTTGTTTCGATATGTACAGGATCAAGCACGAGCTTCTCATGAATTGAATATCTGAAATCCTCATTAGAACCATCACCAACATCTTCTTGAGTTGATTTTTGGGCAGCATTTTCCAATTCTTGGACATATTTGAAGGTCACCATTACCTTCTCAACTAGTTGTACTGCATCCATCAATTTGTCTTTAACAATTTTTATACATTTTAGAGTCAAAGAACTTCTATCAAAATAGTTGTAATCAATATGGTTTACCTCACTAAGTCACAATAAGCGAGTTGATTTTTCTTCATTCACCATTCCAGCATTTAAACCATTAATGAACATTGAATTTGCTCCTTTTTCCCCATCTTTTCATTATATATGGTTTGGGCATCTTTTTCACATTATTCATGATAAATACCCATAAAGCGTGACAACATAGCAATCCAAGAGTCTTAAACATATGACAACTACAATAGATGTTATCATTTGAATTGGAAAATGTTACAAAGTAAACTCTTTCATGGCCATCTTCAGTTAACTGATATATGGAAGTATTTTTAAGCCTTGCTCCTTTAACACAATTCAATCCAATGCTTTCCATCAACTCATCTTCAAACCTCTTAAACATGGTAAGAGTATAAACTTGTCAAGCATGTTTTAAAATCCCACGACCATTAACTTTGCTTGGTGCTCCATTTTACATCAGAAATCTTGATTTAACTCTTCTTGATGGAATTTTTTTGCCCTTTTCTCATATCGTTCTATAACTTGAACAAGAGACATGGAGGAATTCATAATCTGATGCAATATAAGGTTCATACTCTTCATTCCTTTGAGTAGGTTTTGCCCTAGCTGAAAAAACATCCATGCTGAAGACAGGGCACCAATTTGCTCGAAGTTAATTTAGTCTCTTAAGCTAAGAGTGATCTTCAAAATCAAAGTTTTCAATCATAGCAACCTAATTAGATTCAAACTCTGCTTCAGTTTCACATCCATAGAAACATATATTAAATTGTGCTTTAAACTCAGAATTTACAAAATAGCCAGCAAGGTGTTGTTTGGTGTTATTGGAAATATGCCATATACAAAATCTATGAGATGAATTTGGAACCACCACCTATGTTTCTTTCACCATTGCTTGATCTTGATTAGTAAAAATGTTTTTTTGGTTGTTGGTAGCCCATGACTTCTAAAAATGTTTCAAATAGTTTCATCCGATAAAGAAGCACAACAAAACAACACACTATTCCAATGATTGTTGAATCCCACAAATGAAGCACAAACAAAATTATACTTATTTGTTTGATAAATCATGTCAAGCACAAGAATATCTCCAAAACAATCATAATCCAGTTTTGATCTTCCATCCCTCCAAAAGAAATTTGCTAGCTGATTGTTTTGGTCTACTTAAACCGAATAAAAAAAAAGCATCGGGGTTTCTGTTTGCTTATGCTTGATATAAATTGATAATGCTTTGTGCATCCCTAGCTTCAATCATTTTGTCTCTTTCAATTCGCAAGAAAATCTTGGTTTGTAAAACTAATATTTTCAAATCAAATTTCTTTTCTAAGGAAATAGTATAAATCTGTTTGTTTGACTCCGGCAACAATCATTGAAAGATTAACATCACCATGTCCCTTTAATATTTTTCTTCCTGATCTTAAATTGATTCTTTTCTCTAAAGTTGCTAACTCAAGGTTAAGTTGACCATTAAAGTAAGAAACCATCTAAATGCCTTTTTCTATAGTAAAACAAGTTTTAACTTCACAACTAGTCCTATCTCTAGATGGTTAGATTTTTTTCACTTCTTTAGCATCATCATGTTCATGGGATCCGGCTTTTGAGTATAAAAATTCATGTTGCCTTATGAGTTCACCCAAACTTCGGTGCTTGTTACCTCTTCAAACACTAAACCCTTTACATAGAGCATATCGATTATAAAGATCATAAGCTTATTCTTCAGAATGCATTTTCATTCCAACTTTAATTTCATCAAAGGTGTTATTTAAATGCACTATCAACTGACTGCTTTTTCCCTTCACCTCCGTAATATGAGAGTCATAAGCTAGTGAAATCTAATAGAAAAAATTGATAAAAAAAAAAGTTAAAATCAAAATTTATTCAAAATGGGATTTCACAATACAACAACTAAAAAATTTTGGAGGAAAAAATTTAAACTACATCTAATTGAACAATGAATGATGAAATTAATAAGAAAAAGGAAAATAGTTGACAATTTACAAGCTTAGTAGTCAAATGAAAATAAACTCGAGGGGAGGAGATGAGGAGATCTTGAGAAGGAAGCATATGTATAGAGGGAAAAATTACATGAGCTTAAGCAGTTACAAATGCTAGGAAATTGAAAAAATTTCAATAGATAAAATAAGTCTAGAAAATAAAGTTTGAAAAAGGGCTAGAGAAAGGTGATAGGCCATGATATTCCATGAGGCTCCAAAGAACAACGCACCGAATAGCTCGCTAAGAAAGGGCATCGGAGTGGCATACGACATGGGAAAGGTGATCAAAATCTAATGTGAAGAATGTGTTGCCGAGGCCATCCCTAAATTTGAAATTCCAAAAGCCCAATGGAGAACATGGCAGCGAGAAACAGATGAGAAACAAAGAACACCGGAGAGCCGGAAGGTGTCTAGGAAAAAAGCTCTGGTGAGACCTACAAAAAATTTGGGATTTTTATTTGGCTTAAAGATAAAGTTATGATATTTAAAACAAAAAGAATTAAAAATACAAAATAGTTGATGATGCTGAGCTAAGAGTGAATGAATTATTAATAAAAACTGGCGTGGCAAAATCTGATTGGATGGGGGTATAAGTTGAGTGTTGGGTATACTCTCTGATACTTGGATATTATGGAAAGGTTTATTTATAGAATGGAATTTAGAAAAAGTATATCGAAGGTAGAATTTTGATATTATCTTTAAAAATCAAGCAAGAGGGAAAAACTATAATAACAAGCATGTCAACTTTTTTAATGTATATAATTTTAAAATATAAAAATATTTTTTTTTAAGAAAATGGAATCATGGTTTTATTAACAAGGGAGTCAAGAAAAAAAACCCAAAAATGACAAGAGCGAGAGAGAGAACATCAAGCCTAGGTTTCTTTGAATCCCAAGTTACAAAGTATCAAACAAGGAGTATGCAATCATTTCTTGAGATTACTAAGTTAGGAACGAAGGTAATTCTAATTGAATATTCAACTAATGCAATATAAACAAATGTTCTAGAAGATCATTTGAATTGAGAAATCCCAAGCCACTCAGATGCTACTATCCAAACTATTTGGTCAAAAGGTCCAAGCATTGATCATATTAAATAGGTAGTTTGGAAGTTCAAATATGAAGCCAAAATGATTCCATACTCATGGGGAAAACAAGCACTACAAGAGAAGGTGGTGTATCGATTCTACCATGGTGTTGAAAAGTACACATGTTAAGGTTGGCACCTTATTACATCACTTTTAACAAGATTGTTTGGCGTGAAAATTTTATTATCCCATACAAGTCAATTGAAAATTTTAATTTTAAGTGGACATATACCTTTTCAGAAGGAAGATCCAAGTTTGTATCTTTGGACATCATCATTAAGAAAATAGTAGAAAGTTCAAATCAAGAAATTTCAATTTCCTTCAAGAACGAAGGGATTTGGAGTCAAAA
The DNA here is from genome assembly GCF_009730915.1 of Dioscorea cayenensis subsp. rotundata. NCBI lineage: Eukaryota > Viridiplantae > Streptophyta > Magnoliopsida > Dioscoreales > Dioscoreaceae > Dioscorea > Dioscorea cayenensis. The sequence continues at coordinate 17,190,863 of NC_052481.1, read as the reverse complement.
CCTTGCAATGAAAAGATTAAGAAACTCTTTCAAATCTTAATAAGGACAACAATATAGGACTAAAGAAATGGAAGGACATTGGGAGAGAAAGCAAAATGCACTTTAAGGATTGAGGCATTTGGGAGAAAAGTAACTATGAAAATGATTGGGACAAATGTCTTGAGGTGTCTTGCCATAGTGAATGATGATAAAGACACATGACCAAAAAAAGTAGTAGATTGTGCTACATCTCAGTCTAAAAGGATTTTTTTCCCAAGAGTAGCAGTTGAATTTGATAATTTGCGACTAACACCATTCCTACTTAGAGTTAATTTTTCACGATCAATCATTATTAAATCTTTGGAAGTCAAAGATATCCCATCCCATTGCTTACTAGATTTATAAATTATTTTCTACCCAACCAATCAAAACCCTTTAGTGCCAAATGCAATCCTTTCTAAAGCAAACCACTATGAATTTCGTCAATTTCATTAATTACCGAATTGGGTAGCCTAAAATGTGACATCCAATAGGTTGAGAAAAAGGAGAAAACAAAGGTGATGAGCGCGAGACGACCATCAATAGAAAGTTGTTTGGATTTCCAAAAAGAAAGCCCAGAGTGAATAAACGAGACCAAATGCATCTATTCATGTTGTCGCTGTCATCTTATACTAGAAATTGGAATAGCTTAATAAGTTAAGGGGAGCATCCCACTTGTGCAGTCAAGAGTTTGAATTAAAATGCTCTTTAATAAGGATCCAAATTTTGTTAAAATGACAATTCTTATGTAAATTGTTGTTCAAACATGAAATAGTCTCAAAGACATATAGTATGAGTTTGATGACTCCTAGATCTCCAAAACCTTATAACCATAAATTAAATAAAACTACAAGGAAAATTATATTTGAAAAAAATTACAAATTAAAATTAACCGAAACATATTGATCTATAAAAATAAATATGAATATATATATATATATATATATATATATATATATATATATATATATATATATATATATATATATTAGTTTATGTCATCTGCGAATGTTGATGTAAAGTAAAAGAGAGGAGCGTTGAAATGAAAAATATAGAAAACTTACAAAAAGAATGAAGGTAGATAAAACCAGAGATTAAAGATGGAGAAAAAATGGATCTATTATTCATTTAGAAAAACTGTACATAATCAAGTCACTACTGTAACTAATACAACTAATGAACTTCAACTTAATATTTCTAAATGAAAGTGACTAGGTAGGGTTTTGGGGGTTTTAGGGGGGATTAAAATCTACAAATGTTTGAGGTGGACTATATATATATATCTGTTATTATTTTGGATACCACTAAGAAATGTTTTGTTATTAAGATCTTTTTTTTTTTAAATAAACTATTGTCCATAAATGATTTGTTTTATTTACACATTGACAAGCCACGAGCCATGAGTAAGTATGTGGATGAGCTCGCAGAGCAATGAATAAGTGATTATATATATATATATATATATATATATATATATATATATATATATATATATAATCTAATACTCCATATAAATTCAAACAATTTTATTTAATTTATGGAATAGTCATTAGAATATTTTTTAGATGTCTAATAATTAATTTTTAAAATGAAACTGGAGAACCGTACAATTTTATCAATATATTTATTGATTATTAGAGAATCTTCCTAAAAACAATTGCCAAGGAGAGAATCTTCTTAAGGAAAGAGCTTGCAATAAATGCTTTTGGAACTTTTTGGTAAAAAATATTTTTGAATTTTTTAACAAATTACCTAACAATCTTTTTAACCTTTTCATGTAGCATTATTTGTTATAACAATGATGGTAATAAATAATAATAATAATAATAATAATAATAGCAGTAGTAGCCGCAGTAAATATTATTATTAATTAATATAATAAAAAGTGCTTAGCGTAAATAAGAAAGGTGGAAGTACCTTTTTCATGTTTATTTTAATAATTTAACACTAAAAAATTTGCAGAATTAAAAATCTAACTAATTTGTCTACTCCTGGAATAACAGAAGAGTAGTTTATTTTCCATAGTAATAATTTTAGTAAGAGAGAACCCGAGGGTTGAGTTTCTTTCTTCACCCGAGACCAGAACCTCTTTCTGCTCGAGACCAAGATCTCCAAGTGGAGAGGCCAGAAGCACACCCAGTGGCAGGCCAAAACCAGAGGCTTTGATTGGGGGAAGCCAAAGAACATGAGAGTTGTACCCCCTTGACGGAGAGATAACACAGTGCAGAAGGTACAGAGTAAGAGGAAGGAGAATTTTTTAAAAAAAAATTCAGTTTTTAAAATATCTACATAGATTGATGTTTTTAGAAATTGTTGTAAAGTTTTAGTTTTTGTCAAAGCAATGAAAAATAAAATTAAAGAATTCATTTTGTGAAGACCAACTAAGGTTCCAAAAAATTGCATCATAAATTAGATTTTATAAATTGAAGCAATGAAATTGGAATAAGTTCATTTACATTGAACCAAATACTATCTACATCTTTTATATAATTCCTAGCTTGCATGAACTTCATAATTTAAGTCCCAGGTCAAATTTGGAAGTTTGAATATCCATGCCAACATATATAACCAAAGCAATATAGATGCAAATAAAGTCAAGGCCAAGATACTTGTGACAATTTAAAATAGGTACAAGAAGAATTTCATTGTACTCCAGCAGCACTACCTCTTTCATTGAATTATGAAGTACATTAATATAATTTGCAGAACATTCATGTTATACATCATCTAAAGCACAAAATATCTCATACAACAAGGAAAAGGGAAGAAAACTTGTCTTCCCTTTTGAACGAATATGGGCACAAAAATTTAGACTTCTTGTGGTGCACACGCCAAGCTCGTTCCAATGGTGAGGGGAAGGGGAAAGAAGGCCGAATTTCATGGTGATTTTGGCATTGTTGCTGGTGGATCTACATCGGGAAATGGTTATAGGGCTAGGACAGCCATGAATGAGGTGGGCAATGAAGCTGAAGATGATGATGTTCATCAGCGTGTGGAGAAGAAAACCCTAGAAGTAGGTTTGTTAAAGGGAGTATTGAGGATCAAGTTGGTTCGGTCTTAGCGGATCAAATAATTGTTGAATTACAGGTGAAACAAAGTAGAGGGGGAACTAAAAATGATGGATGAACATGATGGATCCCAAGTGAAACAAAGAAGAAGAGGTATTGGTGATACTGGAGTTGGTGGTGTATGGCTCATAATGGGCAGTCCAATGTGACTGGTGTATCAGAAGGTAATCTGGCCTAAGGAGGAAGCTCGAAGGCATGGACTGATATCTTTGCTGATAATTGGTTGAAAGGAAAGGAAAATGAATTGAAATTTATTTCCCCAAATGTCTCTAATGGCCAGAAGATTGTACGTTTTGACTCCAAAGAGGTTGTCCAAGAGGAGATGAGATGGAAGAATGCACTGTTGGGATGCGTTTATGGATTACAGCCAAGAATTGAGCGAATTAATGTATTTTCTCAAGCAAGATGGAGGAAATTTGGGTTTTCCTCTGTCTCAAAGGTTAATCAAGAGTTGTTTCTTTTCCAATTTGATAATGAAGAAGGATGTGATAACTACTGGTTGAGGGACCTTTTACTTTTGATAATCATCCTTTGATTTTCAGGAAATGGCAACCAAGGATAAATATGGATATGGTTGCTTGTGTGCTCCCCATATGGATACAGTTACTTGGGTTGCCATGGGAATTTTGGACAATAGATATGCTGAGCAGAATTGGGAGTGTTTGTGGAAAACCTTTACATTGTGATAAATATACAATGTCAAAAATGAAGTTGGGATTTTCTAGGATTTTGGTTAAGATGGATGCGTCGGGAGAATTCCTAGAGTTCATTGAGCTGGTTGATGAACATGGAGCTATTTTCAAGCAAAAGGTAGTGTATAAATGGAGGCCTCTTGTATGCTCAAACTGTAAGAAGTTTGGTCATCTAAAATAGGAATACATATTGGGGAAGATAGAGAATCTACAATGGAAAGTGAAGGAAAATTCAAACCATGATAAGAAGAATATGAACTCTATTGAATATGTACCACTTAATACAGATGCAGAAGATAATACTATGATGAAGGCTGATGTTGTTCCTATTGTGCCTACTACTCACGATCAGACTAGTATGGGTAGCGAGATCAGAATCGACCAGCAAGATGTGGAGGGAAGATGGAAAGAGATAGTGAAAGGGAAAGCTGTATCAAGTGTGAAGAGTGCGGAACATTTATACTCTGGAGGAGGGAAAGAAGTTATAAATGAAGAACAAGGTAAATCTCCGAAGCTATGGACTACCAGTCAGGGTTGTAATGCTACTGAATTTAATTCAAATGCTATGGCAAACTGCAATAATAGCTTTGACATTCTAGGGGAGGGAAAGAGTGGGAAGGTTGCACTAAATCTAGGTACTGGTATGGGTGAGACCATTGGAGGGGATGGTAGGAAAGGAAGGAAAACTAACCTGCCAAAAACATTGAAAAGTGATTATGTCCTGGAATATTAGAGGGTTTAATGGCCCTCTTAGGCAAACAGGTCTGAAATCTATGATAATGAAATATAGGAAAGTTTCAACTACCTCAATGGAATATTGCACATGATTACTCAAGCAGTAACCATGGGAGAATATGGGTGTTGTATGACTCCACCAGAGCTACCATCAATGTTATTGAAGAACATGCTCAATTTATCCACTGCAGAGTTATTATAAACAATGATATATTCTATTGGACCTGTGTATATAGATCATATGATCTAAGCTATAGAAGGGAGATATGGAGGGGTCTTCTGAGACTAGGAAGAAACATTTCTGAGCCTTGGTTAATTCAATGGATTTTAATGTTGTATGTAGCAATGAAGATAGAATGGGTGGCATTCAGGTTAATTCAGAAGCAACAATTGATTTCCAAAATTGGATCTTAGAATTGGACCTGACAGAAGTGCAAAGATCTGGATACAAATATACCTGGATAAATTTTCAAGAGGGAGATAGAAGAATTTACCAAACGCTTAATTGGTGCTTTGCTAATAATCTGTGGTATAGCAAGATTGGTGAACTATTATGTTCTATTCTTAATTGGAGCTTATCTGACCACTGCAGTTTAAGGGTTGATATAAGGAGGAATACTAGAAACATAAAATCTCCATTTATATTCTTTAACATATGGTGTAATCACCCAGAATTTCTGAGTCTTGTGGAAAAATTATGGAGACATCCGATTCGCGGCAATAACATGATTATTATGTGCCAGAAATTAAAAATGTTGAGGATGGAGTTGAGAATGCTGAACAAAAGGGAGTTTGATATGTTGCTAGGAAGAATTACCAAGACTAAATAGATTTGGAGAGTGTTCCAAGGGATTTGCAAATTGACCCATTTAACATTAAATTATAAAAAGCTGAAAAGAGTTGATAAATCAACTGCAGAAGCTGCTATCTTGGGAGGAAGGAATGTTGAAACAAAAATCAAGATGCCAATGGGTGAGCCTAGGGGATTAGAATTCTAGTTTCTTCACTCTTCAAATTACTACAACAGAGAAAGGCCAGAAATTGCATTTCACAACTAAAATTAGGTGATGGTGAGGTATGCACAGATAAGGAGACTATTAAAACTGCTATGCTTGACCACTTTAAAGTTTTCTTGGGTACTAGCCAATCAAGGATTGGAGTTTTTGACAGCACTTTATTTCATGAGAATTTTGTATCCAATAATGACTGGGAACTTTTATGCAAAATACCCTCGAGACGGGAAATTAAAGAAGCCCTATAGAGCATTAAGGATGACAAAATCCCTAGGCATGATGGATTTAATAGCTTGTTCTATAAGAAAAGCATGGAGAATAGTAGGTGAGGAGATCTATATGGAAGTTAAGGATTTCTTCACCAATGGGAAGATGCTCAAGCAAGCAAATGCAACATAACACAAAAAGTTGCTTGTCCCACAATCACTAAATGATTTCAGACCCATTTCATGCTGCAATGTCCTGTATAAAGTGATTTCAAATATTTTAGCTGAAATATTAAGAGGTCTACTAGATGATATTATACAGTTAAACCAATCAGCTTTTATCCTTGGCAGGAAAATTGCTGATAATATCCTCTTGGCTCATGAATTGATGAGAAGACATCACAAAGACAAATATGGTTGTTGTGCTCTGAAAGTATATTTGCAGAAAGCTTATGATTCACTATCATGGGATTTTTTGGAGGAAGTACTACTTGCTTTCAGATTCCCTGCTCATTTCATCAACTTGGTGATGGCTTCTATCAAATCTTGTATGTTTTCTATTATGATAAATGGCCAGCTAAAGGGATTTTTCCCTGGGAAAAGAGGTTTGAGGCAGGAGGATCCCATATCACCCCTTCTATTTGTTCTATGCATAGAATATCTGTCAAAAAGCTTACAGAAGAGGACAAAAGAGGGATTTTCTTATCATAAAGACTGTGCAGAAATGAAGCTAACTCATTTGTGTTTTGCAAATGATTTGTTTATCTTCTCCAATGGTTATAGAAGATCGATTGAGATCATCAAGAATGCTATTCTTCACTTTTAGGATGTCTCTGGATTGAAACCAAATGTGCAGAAGAGCCTGATCTTTTTTCTCTAGAGTTGAGCAAAGTACTAGGAAGGAAATTGTGGAGATGCTGGGTTTTCAGGAGGGTTCATTGCCTATTAAATATCTAGGGTTACCCTTAATTTCCACAAGGCTTAAGAAAGAGCATTGTAGTGGGCTAATTACTAGAATCACTAGAAGAATCATGAACTAGACCACAAAAGCTTTGTCCTATGCAGGGAGCCTACAATTAGTGCAATCAGTCCTCACTACTATGCATGAATACTAGAGTTTCATTTTTATGCTTCCCAACGCTGTGGTGGATGAGGTAGAACAAATTTGTAGATCTTTCCTATGGCATGGTAATGAAAAATCAAAAAGGGGTAGCCTAGTGCTCTGGTCTATGGTTTGCAAGGAGAAGTCATGTGGTGGGCTAGGTGTTAAACCAGTACATCTCTGGAACCAAGTGGTTGTGATGAAGAATATATGGGAGATGGTTCAGGGAAAACAAAGTTTGTGGGTTGTGTGGGTAGCCAAAATAAAACTGAGAAAAATGAGCTTCTGGGGCATAGCAAAAATAACAGACAGTAGCTGGAGTTGGAAAAATCTGCTCAGGATTAGGTAAATTGCACTGCCTATGTTTGTATATACTTTTGGTAATGGAGAGAAGTTTTCTTTTTGGTATGATCCCTGGTGCCATGGAAAGTCCCTTGCTATGCTTTTTCCTGAAATAAACTTGAGAGGATCACACATTTCTAAGAAAGCAGTGGCATCTGATTTTTGGAGGAATGGAAGATGGCATTTACCTACCAGATGGGATTCAAACATGACAAGAGTATTGAACTTCCTGCAATTAAATTTTATATAGGATGAATGGGATGATATATCATGGGGTTCAGACAGAAAGGGGGGATTTCATATCAGGAGTGCTTTCAAATGTTTAGTCACTCCTACTAAGAAACTAGAGTGGACTAAATTGGTCTAGTCTAGGAGCATTATACCAAGACATTCTTTCATTCTGTGGCTAGCAGTGCACAACAGGCTTAAGACCAAAAAAAGCTGTATGATTGGGGAATTGTTGATTCAAATGTTTGTGGATTCTGTAATGCTTTATGTGAGAATGTGGGGCACTTGTTCTTTTAATGTGATTTCATTCAAACAATGTGGAGCAAAATATTGGTGGCAATTGCCAACGACCTTCGGGTCTATTCGTACACGGGTTGCCGATAGAGCTCTCACTGAGTGGTGAGAGTTCGATTCTCAGCTGAGGGCACATTTCTGGGAGTTGTAAATAGTGGTTGTGTACGGTGATTCCAGCGTCCATGTGAGCGCGGCCTTGTACCCACTTGTTCCACCGAGGCTTGTGCACGTCCTTGGGGTCTCTAGTGGGTTCGCCCCACTCCTCTTCCCCAAATATATATATATATATATATATATTGGTGGCAATGAAAGTGCATAGAAGACCTTTAACATGGAGAAGAGAAGTTAGCTGGTTTATGAGGAAGGCTAATGGTAAAACATTGCTAGCTAGCATAAGATGAACAACCTTTGCTGCTAGTGTGTACACAATTTGGAAGGTAAGAAACAAATTAATTTTCCAAAAGAAAATTGTACATGCAGAAGGGATATTCTAACAGGTCAGAGAGATAGTGCTACTGAAATATATGGGCTAGTTTAATTGAAAAATAAATTATCCAAATGAGTTGGTTGAAGTGAGGAATTTGTTTGTTTTGTTCAGTTATAATTGACATGGAGTAAGGGCTCTAATATAACTGGTGAGTGGAAGCAAATGTCAAGTGGAGGTGCTAACTAGGTAGGCATTGGGAGGATCTTTGCTCTCATTTGGTGGGATTTGAATATGTAGGATAATGGGGATTGGGAAATGAACTGAGATGTGGGGGAGTTTTATGATGTATGCGAATTGCCAATGAGGAGGGAGTAAATGTGTGAGTGAGACTTGTTTAGTGGTCTGGGGAATCATCATGATGGAGTTTTGTTGTGATTTCCTTGTTTTCTGAATTATTGAGCTAATAAATATTTTATTTTGGTTTGACCAAAAAGAATATGGCACAATATATATATATATATATATATATATATATATATATATATATATATATATATGTGTGTGTGTGTGTGTGTGTGTGTGTGTGTGTGATATCTTCCAAACATATGCATCGTAATAATGGAGAATAGGTCTAAATTTAACCCAGACTATGCATTTGAAAATAATCCATCAACTAAGATGATATGACAATGAAACAAACTGCAGTATTAGAATGGGTTCATCCAGGTGAATGCCTTTATTGTCCTCAAGAGGATGATCTCACATAAGTTATGTTACTCTCTCAAAATTAAAGCTTCACCTATTTGTAAATGAAGCCACTCTGAAGTTGGTTTTCCTGCTCATATTCTCTCTAAAAGTCAAAGCCAAACTAGGAACTGTACCATATGACTGTGCACCAAACTTTGAAGTACAAACATATTAAGTTTCAAAGATGAATAGATAAATATTATCTAAACATCAACAAAATTAACTGTATCAAAAATATGAATTGTTGTTAATGCACTTTTGATAGAAAGTTAATCCATGAACTTCACCGATAATTGTGTTATAACCCAGCTGATTTTGGTCCCATTACTGTAGCACTTTTAAAAGCCCAACAGTGTAGCAGCCTGAAAATATTTTTTTTTTCTTCCCTTTTTAAAAGCTTCAGCCCTTCTCTTCCATTTCCCATTCATGCTTATTGGAAACCCTAGCCATTTACTTCTCCTCTTCTTGCTTTTGATGGTTAAAGCTAGGTAAGTAATTTTTGTTTCCATTAATTTTCATTTTGTGTTCTTGTTCATAACCTTAGAATAAACTTAGGCCTTGTGTTCTTCTTGTTCCTCTCTTGTTTTCCTTAGATTAGTAGAAGTAGAGAGGATGAGAAGAAAAGATGGCAAGGTGAGTGGGCTATCCAACCTTTAATTATCTCTTTAAGTTTTTATGTGCTTCATTTGCTTGAATTGTTGTGAATTTGGAATGATCATGCTCCAAGCTTGGGTTTTGTCTTGTTGGAATCCATATCTTATTTAATTGGGAGGATTGAATGTTATTGTTGATTTATTTTGACATCAAGAGTTTTGTTGCTTATTTCTACCTCATTGTTGATTTATTGGTCGTAAACTCACTTTGTTGATATAATGCACTCTCTACTTGTTGCCAACTTTATATTTTTGCTAAGTTTAAAGCTTTTGGGAGTTAGATTGGTTGTTATCTATGCCAAGATTAGTTTATGGATCTCTTGTATTAATGGGGTGATTGTTTTCCATTTTGGGCTAAGCAAAATACTTGATTAAAGACTTTTGTAAATTGGATGTATTCTTGTATATTGTTAGAAGTGATGTGTGGAAAGTTAGTCATTGCATGTGAGATGTTTGATGAAATGCTCTTGAGTATTTAATGTGATCATTGATCGACTAAGTGTGCCAAATGTTGATAAAAGAAGATGTTAGTGAAGTAGAAGGGTGGCTAAATGAAGTGTATTTATGTATGATGGTAGAAATTAAAGAAGAAGGTGTTGGAGATGTGTGCGTTGGAGAGGGTTAAGTCATTGAAAAGGTTAGTGATGATGAGGTAATAATACTAAGGTGGCGTTTGGTTCGCGGTAATGTGAAAACATTACCGGGAATCTGGTGGTAATGTATTCAGATTACCATGTTTGGTTACTGTAGCAGTGGTAATATTGATGGTGATGTGAGATTACCAATAGTGAAATATTACCAAATAAGATGGTAATATGATTACCACCAAAATAGGTGTTCATCCAAATTACCAAGTTGGTGGTAATGTGTAATGGTTTTTTTTTCCAATTATGCCCCCACTCATTTAATCTAATTAATTATTACATTCCTAGTTTTTATTTTCCCCTATTATTTTTTATATTATAATTTAATTATTTATTTATCAAAATACTTTAAATTAAGTTTTTTGAATTTTTATACGTAGGGGTGTTTTAGTAAATACAAAGATATTTTAAAAAATAAAAAATAATAATAATTTTTTATATGATAATTTAATTATTTCTTTATTTAAATATTTTAAATTAATTTTTTTTCAAATTTTTATACGTAGGGGTATCTTAGTAAATACACATGTATTTTAAAAAATTGTAAAAAAAATAATTTGTAATATTATAATTTAATTATTTATTTATCTAAATAATATAAATTATATTTTTCAAAATTTTATACATAGGGGTATTTTGGTAAATACAAAGGTATTTTAAAAAATCATGAAAAAAAAATCGATATTATAATTTGATTATTTATTTATCTAAATACTTTAAATTAATTTTTTTCAAATTTTTATATGTAGGGGTATTTTGGTAAATACAAAGGTATTTTAAAAAAAATGTAAAAAAATAATTTTTGATATTATAATTTAATTATTTTTTTATCTGAATGCTTTAAATTAAGTTTTTCAAATTTTTATATGTAGGGGTATTTTGGTAAATACAAATAAATTTTTAAAAATTGTAAAAAAAATAATTATTGATATTATAATTTAATTATTTATTTATCTAAATACTTTAAATTATATTTTTCAAAATTTTATACGTAGGGTTATTTTGATAAATACAAAGGTATTTTAAAAAATTGTGAAAAAATAATTTTTAATATTATAATTTAATTATTTATTTATCTAAATATTTTAAATTATATTTTTTCAAAATTTTATCTGTAAGGGTATTTTGGTAAATTTGACATATTAATGATGTGATTACCATAACTAACCAAACATGGTAATGAAAACTTACCAGTAATATAAATTCTCAACCAAACATGGTAATCTCACATTACCACAACATTCCCGGACATATAATATTCCCGATCACATTACCACGGTAATCTCATTACCATAGTAATATATCATTACTGTGAACCAAACGCCCCCTAAGGGGTTTGGGCCTAAATTTTGGGTCTTTGAGCTTGTATACTTGGCTTATGTTGGCAAACTTGTGTTTTATGGAAGTTGTAGGACTTATGTTTATTGGGATGTATATGTGAAGGAAATAAAAGAATTTATTAGTGACTTTGTGAATGGAATTACAATGGCGGAAGATGGAAATGTGTACGCTTGCATTGGAAAAAGTATGATTTAGAATAATTGGTGAGTTATTAAGAGAAATAATGCTAAAGAGTCCATGTCTAAATTTAGTAGTTGAGTAAAGAAAGTTAGTCAAATTGCAATTATTTTGAGTAAAAGGAGTTTCATAGAATTTTGCAAATATGATTGAGTTACATACTCCATGATAGCTTTTGAAATCATTTGGAGGAGTAAATAGTGAAATCAGGGATTAATTAGGGCATATGCAGGAAACCATATAGGCCACATGAATCCCGAAAGTACTGTAGTATTACTGTAGCGATGTCTCTTTTTCTTAAATTTTGTTCCGGAGTTAAATCTTGGTTTGGTATGAATTCTGTAATGTTAAGGTGATTTAATATGGAGGTTTATTATGCGAATCAATTGATTTAAACCTTGGAAATGTTAATTATTGAATTTTATGTGAGTTAATGCATTATCTATATGGGAATGTGATGTCATTTTGGTCTCAAGAAATTTATTTGATTTTGATATAAGGAGTGTTAGATTTTGTTGAGACAATTCTTATGGTGAATTTATATAAATGGGTTCGAAGGATTTTAATTATAAGAGATGTGGTGATTTGTGAGTCAGGGTGTGTGTAATTGAATGATCTCCTTGATGAAGTGGATTTGGTAGTGTAATAGAGATGGAACATCTTGTTGGGGGTTAATAGAATTAGAAGATGAGAATGGAAGTTTATTAGAGAATGTTAAGTTAAAGTATGCTTACAATCCTTTGGTTTAATCTTTGCAAGTTTGTGAGAATAATGATAGGCTATTCATTACAATTGAAGTCTGATAGAGGGACTTGGCGATTTAACTTGAGCGGGCTTATGTTGTTAAGGAAGGGTGGAGCTACTCCCATTTACCACTTGGTTTTATTCAATGTATTTTATCATGTCCCTGGAAACTACATTCATATTATCACTGATCTTATACTCAGTATTTATTTTATTCCTTGCCTAGATTATTGTTTATTTTTAGTGATTTGTTATCTTAAATTTGTCTGGTTTTCCTCACTAATTTGGGATTCTGTAATTCTGTAGTCCGTTCGTGTGGGTAACTGGGTTTTATTTGTGAGTACTCTGTATTTTGATTATGATGTTTTGTTTGAACGATTTATTGTATTATTTTGCTTACTTTTATATAATTTATTCTATTTATCTAGTCATTTGTTTATGAAGCGAAGTCTTGGAATTTATCAGTATTTCGGAGTTTATGTGAACTTATGAATTTACAATTTCTGAACTTGTACTCTGTGTTTTTGGTGTATGATTATTTATTTATTCATTTTTTTTGTTCTCGCATTATTTATTCGGTATTTTTTCTGTTTGTATTCTGTACTTCTACGATATTAGTACATCTCCATTCCTGGCTCGCCCAGCTAGGAGGAGTAAGTCCTAGCCATGTGCACATATTTTCTGTAGTAGCGCTACCCCCCGACTGCGGTCGAAGATCCGGCGTCGGCTGTTGATATTCTGTTCTGTTCTGTTCCGACTTCACAGTCGAAGATTAAGCCGCGTGCTGTTGATTTCTGTTATTAGTCAGGGAGATGTACACATCTGTTTCCGTGTATTTTCTATATTTCTGACTATCTCTATCTTTTGAGCATTTTCTGTATTTTCGTTCTATTATTAGTCATTCCACTATCATTCTGCTATTTGACTTTCATTTATTTACTATTATTATTACCACTTCTGAGATTCCTGTTGTAGTTTGTCTGGAATGTTTTATGTTTTGGTAATGTTTTGATAACCAATTTTCGTATTCTGCTGGTATTTGTGAGTTTTCCTCTTGTTTTCGCCCCACTCACTAAGTAACCGAGTTACTCAGCCTCTCTTCTTCTAACTTTTCAGGTGCTCGACTCTTAGGTTGTTGTGCTTAAGATCTTGTCATTCAGCCAATGCTAGGATGAATCCACTAGGGTTGTCGTCTTCTTGTAAATTTGTATTAACCTGCATTTGTACTTTGGAATCTTGTATATGTAGGCTTGCGTTGTATTTCTGTACCATTTTATATTGTTCATTGTTCTACTTGTTATGGTTGACTTTGACCAGGTCAAATCTGAGGCATTGCACCCAATGGGGCACAGCCCCATTGGATGTGGCCGACCTGTCAGCGGGCCCAGCTTTGGGGTTGGGGCGTGACAAATTGTAACCCTAGTGGCCCATGGTCTGCGTGGCATAAGTGGTTAACAAACAAAACTTAACTTGATGTTGTCTCATACTTGAGGAACATGGGTTCTCTGCCAATTCAACTTGCTTCTTCCCGAGTAATGCTTTCCATGCTTGCGTTCACTTGCGAAGATACAGCTTTCAACTTCATTGATAAGAGTTATTAATAATCAAATAGAATTTTTCTGATAATAATCAAGGAAACATTAAGGAACAAGGACACAAGGCAATGCAGTAAATGATCCTACCTCAACCTGATACTGTAATGCCTGAATGTAATTACGAGTACTGATACTTTGCCAATCACCAACTGGAAAATTTCCATACATGTATATATACATTTTCTCTCTCTCTCTCTCTCAGGGGTGGCGTGGATGATGCATTGGTGGCTTCCAAAACAATGTGTCCTGTCCAAGCAAGTGATGCCCATGCCAAGCAAGTTAAGACATCAAATCCATTGTACACATCAATAATTTATGATATGAATCCTTAGTATTGACTCGGTAATAACAAATTGATGTTGTGTGCATAAAAAAATATAAATTAAAGTTTAATATTCAAAAATAAAATTTGACATACTATCATATCCAATATTATTCCCTTATTTCAATTATATTTCTTTAAAAAACTAATTTTTTAATTAAAAAGGCATTTCAATTAATCTATTCAAACATCACATCAACAACTTAAGTTGATAATGATAAGATGAAAAAAAAGTTCGCATCATCAATTTTTTTTTTAAATTGTTTTTTTCGCCATTCCAACCGGCCCCTATAAGGCCAATAAGGAAGCTCAGCCACATATAGACGTTTAACACGTGTGACCATTTGATTGCCACTTAAAGACAACAAGACAAGGTGAGTTGGGGGGTATTAATAAATCCTAGCCAATCAAACGACGGTGGGACCAAATAGATATTTACTAGCAAGCAAAGCTAGTCACCATCCCAACCCAACAAACAAAACCATCCAACCACCTCATCATCAACCTTGCACCAATTATTCAATCCTCTAGCCCTTGCCGGCCCCTCATTTATCCCCACCACCACCACCACCACCACCACCACCTTACCCATCATTTCATTTTATCTACATTGAAATTTTTATAAATTAATTATTTACATAATTCTGGACAATTATATAACCAACAAGTAGTACTCCTTGTCAACCATACCCACAATCTCAATTTTCTAAAAAATTCAAACTTCACTTTTTTTTCCTTTTTCCTTGAATTACCAACCAAATTTATCCTCCCTTATAATAGATAATAGATTCATCAATCTAAAAAAAAATCTCTGAAAAAAAATCACTAACACCTTAAATTTTAAAAAAATCATCAACACCTTAAATTTTAGTTTTTATTATTATTATTATTATTATTATTATTATTATTATTATTATTATGTAATTATTTTGTTGTGTATCATACCAATAAGAGATTTTCTCCTTTTCCCCGTAAAAGTTAAATTATTGAGATACTCACCCAAATATTTTTTTTTTATTTAGTTATAGTTATGTATTAATTTAAATATTTATTTTTGATAATAATAGGTAAATTAAAATAGGAAAAAAATACAAAGTCACAAATAGTTGATAAATAGTAAAAGGTAGCGACCAAAAGTCCAAGTAGACCTAGGGTGCCAATCACAAGAGATAGTTAAACGATCCTGAAGAACATAGGGAAGAAAAATTGAATGAGAGCAAACAAAGGGATGTAGTAAAAAAATAATAATAATAACAAAGACAAAGAAAGATTTCAAGAGTTAACAATCAACATTAACCATATATTTTTTATTGCTCTATTGATCTCGGGTGTCATGTGTCTTCGACTCTTCCTTTAGGTTTGTAATTGGTGAGACATACACTAGCAGTAGAGACAAAGGACAAAAATAAATAAATAAATATTGGTGTTGTGTATAATTGTCATCATGAATCCCCAACTTAACTTTTTAATTTTTAAATTCTCGATAATTAGAAAAGAAACATATAATTAGTTTTGATTAAAATCAAAGTAGATGGGAGAAAACGATGATTAAATATTTGGTTATTTATCTCCAAGCAAATATTCCACAATACGATCCAAATGAGAATCTCGGATATCGGCTCTAGGATGTGTTTATCTACTTATTTTCTTATAACAAGTACTTGTGGCATTTCATCAAAATAAATAAATAAATACACTCAACAAAAAAAAATACCTATGATATTAAAATTTTGAAATACTTAAACTAATGTTGTTACACATACAATCTCATACCCAGATATACATATGTTAAAAAAAAAAATCCCATAATAAATAATAAATAAAATAACCAGCAGTATCACCCTTTAAAAACCATCTACTTTTACTAATAATATACACACATACATCACTAAATCATAAAACACAAGATCAAACCAATCTCCTAGCCTCCTCCTCTGCTTCTTCCACCACAACATCACCATGGGCGCCCAAGTCTCCAAACAACTCGAGCGCCGCAAAGCCATAGACGCCGAGAAAAAAATCCTCACCGACCTTCTCCAATCCTCCGGCGACCAATTCCCTGGCTCCGACTACCACCCATCCGACCACAAAACCTGGATGTCCTCTCTCGACCCATCCAAAGTCCACATCCGCAACATCCTCTTTCCTGGCACTCACGACTCCGCCACCAACAAAATCGGCATCCCCTTCATCTCTCGCCCATTCGCTCAGTGCCAATCCTCCTCCATCTACCGCCAACTCTGCCGCGGCGCTCGCGTCCTCGACGTCCGCGTCAACCAAGACCGCCGCGTCTGCCACGGCATCCTCGTCACCTACCCCATCGACGTCGTTCTCGACTCCATCAAACGCTTCCTCTCCGAAACCACCTCTGAAATCCTCATCCTTGAGATCCGCACCGAGTTCGGCTACACCGACCCTCCTGACTTCGACACCTTCCTCTCCGACCAACTCTCAGACCTCCTTATCCACCATGACGACAACGTCTTCGACAAAACCATTGCCGAGCTCCTCCCTCGCCGCATCATTTGCATTTGGAAACCTCGCAAGTCACCTGCACCGAAACCCGGTGGCCCGCTGTGGAGCGCTGGGTATCTCAGGGACAATTGGATTGATACTGATTTGCCGAACACTAAGTTTGAGAGTAATATGAAGCATTTGAGTGAACAGCAACCTGTGTCTTCACGCAAGTACTTTTATCGTGTGGAGAATACTGTGACTCCTCAGGCTGATAACCCGGTCGTGTGTGTTCGGCCGGTGACTGACCGTATCCATGGATATGCTCGGCTCTTCATTTCTCAGGCATTTGCTCGTGGCTTTGCTGATCGGCTTCAGGTCTTTTCTACTGATTTTATTGATGAGGACTTTGTTGATGCTTGTGCTGGTGTTACTCATGCTAGACTTGAAGGGAAGGCTTGATTGATTTCACCTCCTGTTTCTCTTCTTCTTTCTTTTTTTTTTCTTCTTCTTCTTGTTCTTGTTCTTAATTTGTTTTATTGTTATTATTATTTGGGTGTCTTGTATATTAATAAATTTGTATGTTGTAGGGAGTGTTGTGTTGTGGCTTATCATCTTGACCGGAAGAAGAAGAAGATGGTTTGATTCAATGCTTGTGAATAGTAGTAATTATGTGCTAGCTGTTTCTTCATTTTTTTTTTTTTTCTTTAGATTTTTGGAGTAAATAAAACATGGTAGAAAAAAGTTATTATTCTTCCGTGGTGCATACATTGAAGGTTTGATGGACAATATTATTATAGTACTTTGTAAATTAAATGCTCTAAAAATATATAGTGTTATTTATTTACAGTTCATTAGATCATTTAAGAGTATTGTTTCCAAGAATATTGTTTCCTTTACTCTTGCATAAAAAAGGAATATATTAGTTCAATTTAATTTCTGAAATATTATGGGTGTGTATATAATAAAATTTTAATCGTCCTATGTAATATTTTACCGAATTAATAAATTTTTTATAGGGTTGATTAAATTATCTTAATTATTGTATTATTATATTTATTTGCATGTTGTATAGTAGGGAGCGTTGTGTTGTGGCTTGTCATCTTGATAGGAAGAAGATGGTTTGATTCAATGCTTGTGAATAGTAGTAATTATGTGTTGTTTCCTTATTTTCTTTCTTAGGATTTTTGGAGTAAATAAAAAATTTAAAAAAAAAAATCATTCCATCTAGTTTCATAATGAGGTTATTCTTCTATTGTGCATAATCAGGAGTTTAGCTTGCCTGGTCTTCAACCAGGTAAGTCTCTAATTTTTTTATTATTTGTACAGTTAAAAAATTATATTTTATAAGAATTAAGGTAGGGTGTAAGTTTGTTAATATTTATATACAATGTTGTGCAGTGTAGCACTATAAAATCATAGACTTATCTGGTTGAAGAACCAGGCAAGATGAGCTCTATAGCCGAGATTGAATTTTTTGGTCAAAACTAATATTTAAATATTGTAAAAATATACAGTATACTATTTATTAGTTATTTTGAGGAAGAGTTTCATTTTTCCCCTTTTTTTCTAAAATTATATGGTAAAATAATTTATTAATTTGGTTTAATTTTTAAAAAATTTATTGGTAAAACTCTGATTTAAGCCATTGATGCATCAATATTTTTAAGAGGTGCGATGGTTATGGGCATTCTATAATTGGTGTTGCCTAACCTTTTCAAGCAAGAGTTTGAAGCATTCAAACTTGTAAGGTAGGTCTCCTTACCCACTGCCAACTCATTTTGGACGATTTTCCTGCTGTTAATTAGAATATTATATGTTTAGTTACTTGTTATTATACAGTTAGACAGTTAGACATTGATATTGGCTTCAAATGAATATAAAATTCGCTTTCTATATATATTTTTATATCCTTAGCAATTAGGCCAGCATGTTTTGTTTTTCAATTTAATTTAATTGATTAGCATTAGGTCCACATGTCACATTCAGTGTTCTTATTGCATTTTAGAGATTAGAATTTGCAATGAATATTCTTTGATATATATCGTCTTCATTATTGAAGAAACAATAATAATTATATGGTGGGTGGGTGGGTGGACTTTATCTTTAAGTGGATGCCATTAAGTCCAAATTAAGGATTGAATTATCTTATCAGAGGGCTTTTATCTCTTGTCAACTTGAAAAGAAAGAAGAAAGCTGGATCCAGAGTATATTCATTAGTATTAGTTAATAGTGATTGTCTCAAATTAAGTACAATTGGAGTGAGTAAAAATGTAAAATGTGAAAAAAGGTAGAAGAGGATATAATTTTTGGATTAAAGTTTAAAGTTATATAATTTTTCTGCAAATAACTTTTTTATTTAACAAAATTGCCTGGAAAATACTGTTATTATTTGTAGTTAAAAAAAAAAACCTTTATGCTAGAAAATTTGCTCAGTATAAACAATGTTATTCCCATCGAAACTTTTATATATATATATATATATATTCCTGCAGCTAAGCATTTATTCAGTATATGAGTGTTTTTAATATTACCCACAAACAACTTATATCTAATATGAGGAAATTTTTACTAAACTATGTTGTGGTGTAGTTTTTTCTCAATTCGAGACTTGTGGTTTGAGTTGTAACACTATAGTACTATATAATATAAACTGTTTACAAAAATGCTCAAATGCTTAACTCTATTAATTCTTATTACATATGTCACACCTCATATTTTTCTCCATCAACATTAGAGGATAAGAATGGCATTTGTATATATTTGTCATGACATGGTGGTAGGTAGAGAGTATTATTAGAGGTTGGTGGGATATATTATATTATTACTGGGTGGTAAGTGGCACCAACCTCATTCATGTGAGCCCTTGGATCAAATTGATCTTAGCCATTAATTTAGTAAGTAAGGGCCTATATAAACCCTCCAAGAGAACTTGTAAAAACACACGAGAGAGCTTTGTGACAAGCATTGCTAATAGAAAAGGAGTTTCTCCTTATTTGCTTATTTATTTACTTGGGTTCTTGCATATTTTAATACTTGCTTTATTATCTTTGCCTTGCCTTTCATTTTCATATTTGCAAGCTTGTATTTTTCATTAACCAAAGGGAGAAGGCTACCTTGGTCAAATAGAACATTAGATATAATTTTGAACTTTGAACATATGCCGACCACGAACCGCACGGAACCTTGAACGAAAGAACAAGCCCGTAGCACATGGCATAATAATGGGCATGAATTTAATTTTTTGTCTTTATTTACATTAGTTAAACATATACTAATAAGAGCCGTTTATATCTATTTGCATAATATTTAAAAACTATTCAAGTTATAATTGGAGGTAGACTTAAATGATACTTAATTCGTACGTGTTTTAGTAATGTAAATGTGGCTAAAAAGATAAATTTAAGTTTAAATTAACAAAGTTAAACGATTTAGTACTTTTTTGTAAATAATTTAGACTACAGGGTACTAAAGTGTTACAACTCAAACCACACAATCGAATTGATAAAAAGTCAAACCATATGGTGGATTAGCAAAATTTCCCCAATAATATATTTATATATAGTCTTGTCGCCTCTGTAATTATTTATATATACCTCTAATCCCAAGATTATTGCATTTATAGACTCTCGTACAAATAAGCCTTTACATCATGTGATTACCAATGACTAAGTGGTCTATTGGTAGACTTGACCCCAGTTCAGTTTGAATCGATGAACCGAACCAGAAGTTTTACTGTTTGAACCAAACTAGAATTGTAAACATGGTTCCAGTTCCAAACTGAAACCTTAAATCGGACTTTTAAGGTTCCGGTTAAGGTTCTTAAGAGTTGTAAACTAGAACCAGAACTAAATCGAACCAAACCACCAATTCCAGTTCTTTTTTATTAAAAATTATATAATATATAAAATTATATTTATTTAAAAAAATACAACATTTTTGAATCTTGAGTCTCGTGCAAATGTTTCCCTATTTAGGCATGTGCTATAGGTTTTAAGTAGTTAGTGACTATTAATACATACTAATATGACATGAATTAGAATCAAGGCTTTGATTAACAAAACTACTAATAAGTTATAAACAAAAGCTACAACCTACAAGCCTACATATCATAATCTAATTTGCAATCTAACAAAGACTAATAATAGCAAGCCTACCTAGACTACACAATTAAAATTAATCAAAATTCATACCACCTAAGAGTGCTAGATGTTTGGAACCGAAACCGAAACATAAACTGATTTGGAACCGGAATCGTTTAATTATAGTTCAATTTCGATCCAAAATTTATAAAACCAAACCGGGGTCAAATCTATCAACTAGTAGCTGGATTCCCGTTAGAACCTTTCACAAATGGTGATAGTTCGAATCACAAGTGAGGGCACATTTCTGGGAGCGTGAGTAGTGGTTGTGTATAGGTGGTTGCTCAACTGAAGCTTGTACATGCCCCTGTCTTTTTTAGCGGATTAGTTGCTCATCTTGGCAAATATATATATATATGTGTGTGTGATTCAAAACTTTACATCTATATATATATTGACGAAAGTAACGAGCGTTATATATATTATGGGCATCCATACGAGTTAGGAATTGTTAGTCCAACTCACACATCTTTAGTCAAGGATAAAAGATTTAGACAGTAAGCCTACACCCATAATTGATGATTCACTACCACCAATATTTCTAATGAGTTTTGAATTTGAGACATTTGAATGCCTCACTTTTGTTTTTAACATGAGACCAAAGTACATATGGGCTATAAACCATGTGGTGTGTGTATATATATAATTATGAGATTTCTCTAAGGGGATATATATATATATATATATATATATATATATATATATATATATTAGTCTGTCATACCAAACTAATGGCGACTTAGGTGGGATGTTGCTTTCAGTATTATTTGATTGGGCCAGGCCAGAGATGTGCTTACCCCTTCTCCATCATCCTTTTTTTTTAATTGAATTTTTATTTAAATTTAAAGAGAGCTGGAAGGGAGCATGGCTTCTTTGGTGTCATCATAAATATCATCTCTCATACCAAAAAAAAAAAATCCTCGTTTTAGATTGAGGATTTTTATTTTTTATTTATTTTGTATTTATTATTATTATTATTATTATTATTATTATTTATTTATTTATTTATTTATTTATTAGATAATGATGCCAAGGATTGGTTGAATTTATTTTGAAAAGAAAGAGGACAAAATATTTTAAGATTAAAATTAGACTTTGTAATGAATTATTGGTTTTCAATATTAATAACAAAATTTTAAAATTAATTATTAATACATTTATGTAAATAATTAAATGTTTTTGAAAAAAGAATGGGTGGAACTCCTCTCTTGTGGAAAGCAAATAATATATAAATATTTCTCTATGATATATTTTTAAAAATATTAAAGATTTTAGCTAATTCCATATCTTCAATAGAAAATTATTACATTATAAAAATTAGTATATTATATTAAATAATATATGACAATATAAGAACTGGTTTTTCATTACAATTTTTGTGAACTTTCATTTGAGCCCTCTTGTTATATAATGCATAATGCATATTACACACCGCTCTTTTCCCATCTCGGAGAACTTGCCACTGGTTGTTTTAGTGAAAAAGAAAATTTATATGAACAGATTAAACTTTGACTTATTAATATTAAATATTTTAAATTTTATTATTTATTTTCATAAATTGGGTAACTCCAAATTGTTTGATTAGAGAATAAGGTTGCCTGTGGCTAACTCATTACTCACCAATTAAACAATTATTATTATTATTATTATTATTATTATTATTACTGAAAAAAAAGTATTTTAAGTTTATTTTTTGCAAATAATGAGAACAGATTGTGATATGTTAAGGTGACATTGATGGTTAATCTGAGAAAAGCGCAATGGCAGAGATAGGATAAATTTTATGATCACTGTGTTATAGCCAATTTTTATTTTAATCACTATATTTCAAATTGTATCTTTTTGGTCATCATGTAGTAATTTATTTTCACCGGACGGTCACTCATAAATTTTCAACCAATTTTAACTGACATAGTAGCCGGAGATACCATCGTTACGTTATTCAAAAATGTTTTCACAGCTCAATTAGCTCAGACATGTCAGTATGTGTTCTCCCCAACTGGGATAGAATAATTTTTAAAATAATGTGATGTGAAATCTCCGACTGGCACGTCAGTCAAAATTGACCAGAAATTTATGAGTAACCGCAAAGTGAAAAGAAATTAATACATGATGACCAAAAAGATGTAAATTAAAACACAGTGATCAACATGAAAATCGACCATAACACAGTGACCTCCTCAAAAATTTACTCGGTAGAGATATAGATGGAAAAAAACAGATAAATAATAATAAAATAAAATATCATAATAGGACAAACTGCTAAGCATTCATGTAATACAAGTACTACTGAATTATATAACATAAAAATTTTTCTACTAACATTATCAAATACAAAGATTACTTCAACTACAACAAAAATAATGTTAGCCCCTCATAATATATTAAAACAACAATATATATATATACGTACGTATGTATTCCTACACAGCTGTATGTGAGCCTTGAGAAGCATGCAAATAAAACCTGGTATATCTAGCTGTGCTTTTCCCAATAAATTTCATACAAGTAAAGCAATTCCTCGGCAGGAAGTACTGAGATTCAAAACTTCTGATATTTAACTTTCCTATTTCATGCCCTACATATCCAAGTGTTTTTGGTTGAGAAATAGTAAAGAATCCCAAAAAGAAAGGTAAAAAAAAAAACAAAAATCAAACCAGTAAGAGAAGGGTGACCTCCTAATCTGATCAGAAGCTTTGCTGTAT
The DNA here is from genome assembly GCF_009730915.1 of Dioscorea cayenensis subsp. rotundata. Taxonomy (NCBI): domain Eukaryota; kingdom Viridiplantae; phylum Streptophyta; class Magnoliopsida; order Dioscoreales; family Dioscoreaceae; genus Dioscorea; species Dioscorea cayenensis. Next base: position 17,167,214 of record NC_052481.1, on the reverse strand, counting down.
AATGAAGATAACACTTCACCTTTGCTGCTCCATTGAGATAGACATTAGGACTTTGACGACGGACTCTATTGCTCGGCAACAAGTAACTACAGATAATGCAAAATACAGTTGTAATGGCCTTGCATTGTCCATTGAAGAGATTAACCTCAGCACAAATCCTTCTTTGCAAAAACTTCACCAGTCTGACAGGCGCATTAAGTCGCAAACAAGAACAGGCCCCTCGACAGGCTAGCCTCGGTGATTTTGGTAGGTCATGATATCCAAGTAGTCCTGCTTTCAGATGGAATGTTTACTTGAAAAGGCAATAAGATTTATAAATATATATATATATATATACATATATATTCCTGTGAGAGTACTTCTAATAAGATCCTGTGCATGATGTTGTACTGTTTAGGACGGGTGAGAAACATAAAAGTCCTGAGCACGTTATGTATTAACTCATATCATATGGTTTAATTATGTGATGGATAGGATTTAAATTGCATATTGTAAGAATATTATATGATTGAATTTTTCCAGATAAATTTTTCATATGTAACTTACACAAGAATATGGAAATATGTTAAGAAGAAGAGTTTACCATGGAAAAATTTGGCTCACAAGTTAAAAAATATACCTGAAATGTAAATGCTGCTAAACGAACACAAAGCTAACTTTCAAGTCATCTTTCCTTGCGCTTATACTTCACAGATGCCCACTCAAAGTAACCACAATTTGCTTCTGGGTTTGATGCAGGTCCCTGAAGCAAGGAATCTCATGGAAGATAATTCTTATAGCCAAAGCATTGGCAGAAATTAATAATAGACAACTGATCAGCATGAGAAAAAAATTGACAATATTAAAAAAAATCTTAGGAATTCGTTGATAGTTGGAATAGATTCGTAGACCGGGTCGGCTGATACGTTTTAAAATAGTTCTATATACTCCTTTACTAGAGAATAGACCAATTGAATAAGGCTATAATTGAGAACTTGAAATAGATTCAAATATTGCACAAAATTTCAAAATAGAATACCGTTGCACGGGCACAGACATAGAACCGGCGACCTATATTTGGGCCTTCTTTCTTCACACATCTGGCAACACAAGGTTCTTTATGGCCCTTGCATAATGGTATGCTCATTTTCATTTTCTGTTGAATTCTTTGCCACTCCAAGGCTGCAATATTAGCCTTTTCCTTTTCAAAAGACAAGTTTCCACTAATGTCACTCTGGTTTTCAACAAGTGTATCTATCCCAGACTCGCTCACTTCACAAGCACCATCTTCAGCATTTCCTGTAGGATATCGATCAACTACTTCTGTTGTTTGAGATGAATTATCTTTGTTCATTCCAGCATCTAAAAGACCAGGACTACTAGATGAAGTATTGGTGTCTGCACAGCCTCTGTGAGAAGCAATTGAGTTGGATTGCTGAAAAAAGGACCTTAGCGTGAGTTGAGAACGTGTATTATGTCTTGCCTTCTTCTTTACTGTTGGAGAGCAATGAGCATGACTGTTCACTTCCTCAGTTTTCAACTTTGGTAAGTTCTTTTCTGTTTCATCACCAATGAAACCTGAATAATTGTCCATGCCCACATCAGAAGTTTGTGTCTTTGATATGTATTAAAAGGGTCTGCATGATGAAAAGAGAGAAGACATACCTGGTCCATACCCATGCTGCCTTGATGTTGCCCCAACATTTAGGCCCGTCACTCCACATTCAACAGCATTTATGGTAGCAACACTTTCAGACATGCCAGGGTATTTGGTAATGCTAAAATCTTCTCTTTTGGTAAGGAATGAAACTGCAGAGGACCACTGATTCAGAAAGAATTGAACATACACATTTATCTAAAAAAAGGTTACTACGCAAGGTGATAAAACATCATCAGCCTTTCTTTTTCCCAAAAATAAAAAAATAAAAAGAAAGAAAACCCATCAGCCTTCATAAAATAAATCCAGAACTCTATAATGCATAAAGTTGTGTCAAATCACACAAGAAAAGCAAACTTCTTTAGAATTGTTTTGTGGCTCTAAATACATAAATACATGCAGAAAATTGCCCAAACGCCAGACTTCCTGGTTATTTGGTAATAGTATCTTTCTAAAAATAAATACTTTATGACTTTCAAATATTAGCATCAAAATTGTTGAAATTTAATTTGAGCCTACTAGTACATACTTAGAAAATAAATCAGTTCTAGTGAGCATGTTCAGATCCTGCAGAATATGCAATCCAAGTGTTACAGAGATAACTTCACTGCATGACACATTTCTGGATCTGAAAACAATGTTGCAAACGTAGTCAAATGGAGAAAAAAAATAGTGCCTTTTTGAGAGAAGCCCACGCCTAATCCACTGAGTTGATCGGTCAACATTTTTATTTCTTTTGGTGTGCAGCATGTTGAGATCAATGGCAATCTTTATTACGCAAATTATTGATGAGAATATTTTATTAAAAGAATGGAGGATGGTTCCCTCACCAATTGTCGGTTGCCACCCTCGGACCTCAGGAATATACCTGACAGCCAATGATGGAGTGTTGTGCACGTGAAGATTGGGCACATCAGTTAATATGGCATAAACTGGAATGTGATCTGAACCTTCTAATTTGGTTGCCCTCCCTCCTTTCCACCTGTATATATATGCCAAGGTAAATAGCATGTGTTAGGTGACAAATAATATAACTTTACTGATGAGAAAAATCTTTCTACTTGGATGTATTATCAAGATTTCCCCGTTTAAACTGTGCCATAATGTCACATTCTTCCACATGGCAACCAAAAAAATTATGGTCATCTGAATCATCAGCTGGGTGCAAGCATGATCCAGCAACAAGAATATGGTCTATCCTGGAGCCATAGTTGAACTCTTCAGCCCCAATTCGTGCTGAGAAGCAAGTGTATGCTTCTGTCCTGTATTGAGAAAATTAAGAAACAATATCACAACGGAAAAATTATTAATAAAATCACCTACTAAACACAGCAAGAACTAATGGCAAATAGCACAATATGACACAATACAGATAGTTGATGCAGTGTAGAATTCCATAGCAGAGGGATAATCTCAAGATCCAATGGTTTATTTTCAAGAAGAGAAAGTCAATTATATATCCTTTTCAAGCCGAGTGATAGTACTAAAACTTGGTGACAGATTATTTATTTAGAACAAAGACACGGCTTCTACAGAGTCTTCCAAGAGGACTGATTCCGAACTAAAGATCATAATAAGGCAGTTACATATTTGCCACACAAAACATGAAGCAAACTGGAAAGAAAATTAGAAATGAACAAAGAACAAGGAAGATTGACTTTAAGAATTTCCAACCAAAGCTAGTGAGCTCATGGAGTCCAGAGAACAGAAATTAGAGGCAAATAAATTTCACTTGTAAACTCCCTTTTTCATTTCAGGGCGGTAAATGATAAGTGGTAAGTCTGATGTAGGTTAATTGGGAGATGCACAAAGGTGAAAATGAGAACATCGAGATAACAAGCTTCACCCAGGTCTCCAGCCACACTGACTAATCTTAATCAGAGAGCATATACAGAAAGAACAGAAATCTCAAGAGGAAATTTTCAATCAGATTTAGGTCTCAGGGATCCCGATTTCTCTCTTCATACTTATATCAAGCTACACTCCTTTAAACAATACACTACTAGTAAAAAAATATTCTTCGCAAAAATATTATTCCCTTTCTAAAAAAGGAGAATCAAATGCTTGACACCTGAAAATTGTTTTTTTAAGTGCAAATACTGACCATCATTTTGCTTAAATTTCTCCACGCTGAGATAACAAAAGCAAGCAATTAGTGTCCCGAAAGAAAAAGGGTTTTCCATTTATTCCTTCACCAAGATTTATCTACTTGCAGAAGAAGAGATTGTTTTTGTAAAAACAGACAGTATGGTAACAAATGCCCCCATAATTGATTATACTTAGATACCATGGAAAGTATAATAAAATGTATAAAAATGGCCACGCCAGTTTCAAGATAATCGAGATCATTTAAGTCATAAATTCAAATAATGAGCTCCTAATCCTCAAAAATGCCATATTGATGACATGATGAAAATATACAAAATAATATATTCAAAACTGATGCAGAAATCTCCACTCTTCATACAATGTGCAACTAAGTTCATAAAGCTCATGCTAGAACAAGCTAGGGAGAGAAAGAAATTTAATGTAGAACACAAGCAAACATGCTGGAAGGGTGCATTTCTTTGCTTCAAAGTTTTTTGCAATTCTTTCTAAGTATGTTTTTATAAAACAAATGAGAAACACAGAAACCAAATAACTCAGTATAAGGCATTGACAATGTCTTCACCACATCGTAAATTCTTCCATTGCGGAACCCACAAAAACAAAAGTAGAAGCATTGCTTATCATAACTATAATAGGATGAAATATATTAAAACCTTTTAGAAAGTTATCTAAAACAAATGCCAGACAAGAAATTGATTGCATGTGAAGTACCCACTGGCTATGATATTTTTAGCGAATGCTCCTCCAAGTACATTACTTGCATTTGTGATGAAAAGAAAGAATTTCATTTCTTTTCAGCCAGTAATATTACCAAAAGGATCAAAACTGAACCCTGAAAACATTCTCCTAACCAAACATCACCTTTACTTCCAAAGAATATTCATGAATTGAAAATTTGGCTTCTCAAAAATGCTTCAACTTATCTTCACACCCTTTATATCAGTGTCTTCCTCACTTGATCAAGCACTAATCTCCCACACAACTCCTTTTGAATAAGATACATAAATCATTCTATCCAAGCCTCCAGAATGACATGAACAGATTATTTATCATCATTTAAACAAAAATATCAAGAATTCAATAAGGGACACCCAAATAATGCGAGATCAAAATATCAGATCCTTCCCTGCTGTAATGATGGTATCTCCCAATTATTATTCATATATAAGATCTTCCAAAGAACATCAAGAAGAATTTCCAGATAATAATCACTTCTACCCATGAAAGGGCACATGAAATGTTGAACAGCTGAAAGCTGATTACTCAATGACTATAACTAGGAGTTATTCCATCCAGCTTACTTGCATCCTGAAGAAGCAATGGTTCCACAAACCAAGTCAATGGAAGATTGCTACCAAGGGAATAAGTCTTTTGGCTATTTCTTTCTCACTATTTTCTAAACCCAGCATAAAATTATACAAGCACATGTATAACAGGCCATAGAAAATTCAAGATCATGCAAATGATTGTGAGCACAAGAAATCAAACAATGCTGATAGGTACTAAAAGATCATGCCAATTAATACATAGCAGGATCATTTGATCATAAAATGTTCAGCACATTAGGTACCAGTAAAATTCTTGTTCTTTGAAACTGATAAACAAACGGTTTGACCTGTAAAATTCCATGAGCGAATCCAAGAGAAAATATTAAAGAAATATTATTCTTTCATCAGTGGTTTCTAAATACTTATAAATTTTTACTAATCTAATAACACTTGTGAGAACAACATCCAGCAGATATATACCAAAAGTACCAGAATGTTTGACCTTCCATGAAGCTTGTCTGTCAAAGATATGAGCACATTGATCCTCTAGACATCATATGAAAAATTAGACAGATTTCAATCATGAACTTTCATCAATTAAACCGGCAAGTTTAAGGCTCTATCATCTGCAATGGGCTTATTTAGCTAATGATCATCAGACCAAGAGAATTAATGGTTCATAGTATACAGACGAATAGTTAAGCAATCTTAGTGCTGTTCACATGAGAAGGAATGTTTACCTATTTGGGTGTTTTCCTCTGAAAACATCAAAGAAAGGACCTCCTGATTCTTTCAGCAAAGATCTCAGCCATTTCCGGAACCTAAAATATGCATATGCAAAGAAATTCTTTAGGATCTCATACAAGCTAGAATGTAAAGAGATGATTTCCAGGAGCTCAGTATCAGCTGAATTGTTAAATCATATTGAAAGTTGTAATTCTAATTTTTCAAGAAAAGATAGCAAGATCATTTACTTCCAAGTCAACCAAAAGCATGAATATATATAAAATCATTGATTTTACAAGCATCATAGCTCAAAAACTTACTTATTTCGTTCAAAACCTGGCTCAGCATCACACCTGTCTATAGCGGCAGGAGCGATGTTGAGATCACCAAGCACAATAATTCTTTTTCCCTGGCTCAAGAGAAATTCCCATCTTTTCTACGAACAACAGATGATGGCATTAGTTAAACATGTCACATTGCAAAGGCATAAAGAAGTAATGGATGAAAGAATCTAAACTCTGACGCCTGACAGAGGAGTAAAGCAGAGTACCTGTAACATCATAAAAAATATGAGCTTGAAACGGAGTCTTTCATTGTCATCATCCACAGCTCGGGGACCATATAAATTAAAGATGACTGCCCAAGTAGCAATTATTAATCACAGAAAATACATTTGATAATCAGCAATTTATTAATGACAAGATAGCACCAAGCTCAAACATTAACAAAGAGAACAGAGTAATTCTCTAAGAAATAGACTTACCAAAATGACCATGATCAGTGATGAGACAACGCCCTTCGCTGTCCACCTTTAGCAGTTCCTCTTTTGTAACCTCCTCACCCTCCACAACCATAGGCATGTCAAGAAGAACATCTCTCATTATAGTCCTTCCATTTCCAGATTGCTCAAGAAGACCAGTAAACCCCTCTTCAGCATCAAGTGGCAATGCAACCTCATCACTAGAAAATACCGAATTTACTCGACAAAACGTAGCAACCCCTATGAAATAAAGTATCCCAAGAAAGCATTTTTATGACATTATATACAAAAAGAGAGATGAACAGACTGGTTAGCAATAAATCAAGAACTATTTCCTCAGAGGAATGGAAGCACACTAGTGTAGGAGCTCACCAGAATAACCAGAGCGACCTTTGGTGGAAGTACGAGTGCAAGAGACAAAACCCTCGTATCCTTCCGCCATGGTTAAATCCACAGAAAGGTCCTGCCTTGACAGCTTGGTCTCCTGCAAAACAAAAGCATCAAAATAAAAGGAAAAAAAAAAAAGAGAGAGAGAGAGAATTTGGAGGAAATAAAGAGAGGAGAAGGGAAGCGGGGACCTGGAAGCAGATAATGTCGGCGTCCAGGGAATTGAGGAGGCTGCGAAGAGACCCATGCTGGGAAACGCGCTGGCGAAGCCCGTTGACGTTGTAGGTCACGATCTTCATCGCTGGAGGATTGGTGATACTGGCGACGGCCATTACCCTCCCTTCGCTCCCGCGCTAGTCCCGCATCAAGACTAGCAGAAGTTTTGCAGGGGAGAAACTTTCACCTTTTTTTTGTTTTTCTAATTTTTTTTATTTTTTTTAAGTAATTAAAAACTCATGATCTACATTTATGTACACATGCACATCATTATATCAGTGTATATAAAACTTTCATTTTTTTATTCTTCTTATTTTTAAATTTAAAAAAAAACTAATTAATAACTTGTGACTACATTTATGAATACATTAGATGTCCATCATTATGTGTGTCTATATATATATATATATATATATATATATATATATATATATATATATAAACACATCTTTTGCTATGATGACACATTTTTTGAAGAACTCACTGATTTTGAATCTACAATCTACAACCACCCCATGAGATCAGTTGAATCATTATCCAACAACGTCATATTCCTCTTCATTTCCCCCTAATACTGTGTCTAAATTCCAACCCTACATATTTCTCTCAATTTTTCTTTCTTTTATTTTTCATCATTTGCGAATGGCTTTAAATCATATTTTCTTATATATATATATATATTCTAGATTTTTCCTCTTAATACATTGTTACTCTATTACTAACCCTTCACTTTATTTCATATCATTCAATCAAAAATAGCAAAAGTTTTGAAGGGGAGATACTTTCATTTTCTATTTTTCTTATTTTCAATTTTTTTAAAACTAATTAATAACTCATGATCTACCTTTATGTACATATGTACATCATTATGTATGTATATATACATACATACATACATACACATCTTTTGGAGATGTTTGCAAATTTTGAATCTACAGACACCCCATGAGGTCCGTTGGATCATCATCCAACACCCTCGTGTTCCTCTTCCTTTCCTCCTTCCCTCCTTCTATTCCCTCTCTCTCTCTCTTTCTCTAAGGGTTGATTTGGATCATGGAACCCATATTTGGTAACCAAGAAAGACGTGAATAGTATGTTTTTCATGGTAATGTGATTTCTGCATATGGGTGATTTGCATTGCTGTCAAAATTAAAGGGGTTGGTTCCCCCTAGCATAGAAATAACCTTTATACCCTTCAAACAATAAAAGTTCAACACTTTCTTTTACTTTTTCCTATTTCTTTGTCTTCGAAGCTATATATCCAGTTTGGTTGGTCTTTGATCTGAACCATCGCAGCACCGAAAAGCTTGAAAATCGATTCTCCAAAATGGTTCAAAACCCACTATCTCATGTTCCTCTTCTTGCTCTTTGCCTAGCTTGAGATCCACCGCCGATGACAATCAGGTACTCATCCTCCTCCTCTCCCTCCCTTTGGATCTAGCCTCTATATTTGTTTCTGCACAATAAGTAAGGAGTAATTGTGAATTGTTTGATTGCACAAATATTGTTGAAGTTCCAAAATTTTGAACAAACTTTAAAGCCCAAAAAAGGCTACTAAGTTGATACTTTAAAAAACCATATACTATGCACAACTATGATTTTCTCTACTTAAATACAACTGTCAGCTCTAAATGCATATAACATTCTTCATAGCATATTTATGAAGCTTACCACAATCCTATATCTCCAAAGAATGAACATCTTCATGGACTGAGAATCATAAGATGATATGTTAGACCAGGTTATTGATTAATAAACTCATGTTTTATGGTCATCAATTCAAATATGAAATAATATACAGAGTACTGGAAAATGGATGATTTGATATCCTTAGACTAGCATAACTAGTGGTGAGAGTGGAATAAATGTGAAAAATAAAATTGCAATCCTTCATACAATTATTTTGACAAAATAAAACACATTTCACAGTGAAAAACATCAGTATCTCAAAAATCAAAATGATTTATTGTCATTTTAACTCAGAGTCATCAAGCGTTTCTTTACCTCTAAGTTCATCTTTAAATGTGATTTTGACAACCCCATTTGCATGTGTACCGCAAGTGCACGGGTTGTCGAAGTAATAAAAGTGCCCTGATGAGTGGATAGTCGTATCCACAGGGAATAGTGATTGAAAACACAAGATTTGCTATTTAACTATGGTGAAGATGAATCAATAGTGGTGTGAACAATATCAATGTGAAAAAGAAAAGAAATAAAGAAAACAAAAAAGAGAGACGGAATAAAATGAGAGGAGAGGCAATCGATAGAAGGTGGGGCACTCGGATATTGCTCACCCTAGAACTATTGCTTCAAGTGCAAAACCAATCATTATGTCTCCCAACTGATGTCTAATGAGTCGTGGAAATCCTTAAATACACGATCCCAAACCTAAGGTCAATCGTGACTAACCCTACACTATGCCCCTGCGGAGAAATTGCTCAGTCTCAACACCTCACACTTTGAAGGTTGCTTAAAGCTCTAGGGACTCCAAATGATAAACCCTATTCCCTAATCTAGATCTAACACTTTGGTCCAGGAGAAAAACCTTTAGTCACAATTAAGCCCCAGCACTAAGGACTCCTCAACGCTTCACTCTGTTGCTTGCACAACTAAGCCCCAGCGGAGTTCCTCTCTTAGCACTTCACTCTATTGTGACTGCAAAGAACTCTTGGAACACGGGGATAGGATAAATCACACCGGAAGAGAAAGGGAACATTCCGCTACCTCTCGACTCATCCTCTCAACCCTTTCTAACCTAGCTTTGTCTAACTCTCATGGTGTATCACTCATCCACAAGGATTACCAAGATGGATTCTCAACCCTAGTGTCACTCTAAGGGAAAATCAACTCAACAAGCATTAAAGATTGGAACTCAATTAGAACATCAATTAAAGAAACATAATGAAAGATCAATGTAACAAAAACATCATAGGGTTTACAAGTCTAAGCACCCACAAGGGGTTTAGCTCTCCATGGAGCAAGATACAATCAATAATGAAATTGAATGTAAAAACATACAATCCATAAGTAAAACCCCCTTGGTGTCCGTGTCGATGTTCTAGTGGAGTAGTCTCGTCTTCTTCAAAGGTTCCCTCGTTAAGCCTAGGGCACACCTCGCCAAATCGATGCTGACGAAAGCTCCCCCAATAACTATCTTTCGAAGAAACGCGGTGTTGAAGGCCGTAGAACCACTCCAAAAGCTTTGCCAAAGCCTCTCCAAACCCTAGCCGCGAGCGCCTCCAAAGATGGGGAAGAGATAGGAAAAGGGTTAGAAAAAGGGATCCCAAAACATCATTAAGTCACGGCTTTAAATGGGCTAGAATCAGGCATCCACATGGGCGTGTGGAATTTCTGGAACTTGTTTTCTGCAAGCTGTGAACAGTAACTGCTACATTATTTTGATACATTTATTTTCTACAGTAAAGTGTTGCAGTACTCAATCAAAATGTTCCTGAATCCACACTCTTCATTGAGGCCACATGAATGGGCACACATCAACGTGGTAGATCGCGTTGCGTTTTCAATAAAAATCACTTTGACGGAGATCTTGCTAGCCTTACGCAAGTCAGAACACGCGAATGTGACTACCTTTGTGCCCCTCTAAACCATGTGTTTGCTTGAGCAAGATAGAGATTGGCATACAATCACATGTCTTTGAGCACAAATTGTGTCACGTTTATTCACTTCAAGATTTCATCAACAAAGTGCATCCATGATCTACTTTGACTCCTTTCTTCCACTATTGTCCCCACAACCCTATATGCACAAAAGAACATAAATACACATGTATAAGCGATAAAATCTGAGAAAAGTAATACTCAATGTAAGAAAAAAAATACTTCATATTATCTTTAAATGTTCCTAGTTTCTTATGAAAGCATGAACAGGACACTGGTGACTAATCATCAATTCATTTCCATCAACTATTCTAAAGCCATGACCCCCATGCACTCACTTCATGCTAGTGGGACAATGCATTCAATTCATTTCCATAAGATCAATTATGGTATAATTAGTTAGTTGTAAAGTCAAGAGATGCTTACGACAAAGGATAATTGGCTAATGCGCTTAGGGAAGCAACTCATAAAGAAGTTCAAGAGAAAAATAAATTAATGAATCAAGTACAAATATAATTAACAAAGCATATAAAAAAGATAATAGGAGAATAAATATGCCAGGCTTAACCTTAGAAAAAAAAATAGAAATGCTAAATACACAACTTGTTAGCTTTTACTAATTTTTTGTAAGATTCGGTTGTTAAGAAATTAATAACTATTTCTGCATTATCATTGTTACAACATATTTCCATTTCATCATATCCTTCAGAAAAATCACCTCATTGAAGGAGTCCAATTCAATCTGATTGACTTAATCTGAAGCAAATGAAGCAAGCAAAGAAGGTTGGGGAGTTATGAACACGAGAGCTATTTACTCAAAGCTTATCTCTTTCATTCATGTCTCCAAGGGTTACAAGGGGTCTCCTTTTATAGAATGAGAGAACACTATACTACATGTGACAAGCTATGTCACAAAGTCATTCTACCTAGGAGTAGGTTTTGACTAATACCTTATTTTATATTACAAGGACTTATTAATCAAAACCTAGTAACCCTAACCTAGAGTATAGGGTTTGACACTTAATAAATAACCCCTTAAGAAGGTACATACTCTCATATATACCTTCATACATACTCACATGCATACCTTCATGCATACATACATACATACTCTCATATATACCTTTATATATACATACTCTCATACACTTATGTATCACCCACACACAAAAAGAGAGAAATTAGAATGCATTTAATAGAGAGAAATACATTGCCAACTAGTATATTAAAGCAAAACCATCTCCTTTCTTTTTATTCCCCCTTCTCATTCATATTTCACAATCCAAACAAGTCCTAAATCGCAACCCTCTCTCTCTCTCTCTCTCTCTCTCTCTCTCTCTCTTACTTATCATCTCCTGGGGATGTCCCTAGAATTGATTTCTAGGGATGTCCCCATATCAACCATTAGATGGCCATCTAATGGCTGATGTATAATTTAGAAAAAAAGGGCATAGTTTGATGGTAAAAAGTTGTCTGCAATCATGGGAAACAAGAAAGAATTCTAGACAAACCCCTTCTCCTTTTTCATTCCCTCTTCGACAACCTTCTCCACTAATAGGACCACTGCACCCAGATCTCCGCCTCCCTCTTTCTTGCCGCCACCGTTGATGTTGCTGCCGGATATGATCTTGTCGACCAGCTCCATCGTCTTTTAATCATTTTTTTTATTTACTAAATAAACCTTTCATTTGTGAGTGTAGATCCACCCTAAGCAACAAGGAGCACTCACTTTTTGAAGATATCTGTGATTTCCACTTTGGAATTATAAACAATCTATCATTCTACAACAAGTGATTTATGTAATCAATATCGTATTGTGTACCTTAATATGTTAGATGAAATCTTTAATGGTTTTATTGTGATGATGGTCATGTTTTATGGTATTTTAATTTTGGATGAAGTTATAACATATCATTAGTTTCATTAACAATTAGCACAATCTAATATTTTATTGATATGCCCATCTACTTGTAGGAAGGGACACAATGAAGTAGAAGCAATGACGTCCATGCCTGGGCCGTATGATGACAAATCACCAACTTTGCTTGCTATATTTGATGGATGTTGTCTGTCTTTTAAATGGTTATAAGATTGTCAAAAACTACTCTTGCAAGAAGTTTGTCTTTGTATTTTATTAGTACTATGTTGTAACCAGTCTCACTATATTCTGAAACTTGATTGTTTATGTCACGCTCCAACTCCATAGCCAGGCCCGCTGACAGATCGGCCGCATCCAGTGGGACTGGACCCCACTGGGTGCAAGGCCTCAGATTTGACCTGGTCAAAGTCAATCTTAACAAGCAAAATATAAACAGTAGTACATAGGCACAAATAGGATACTGGAAACTTAAATACTACAAGTACGGGCTTTAGCAGCCCTACAGAATACAAAGACAACCCAACAGTTTGTAAAACACAAATACAGTCAGAATACAAGCCTTACACTCACAGAAAAGTGCACTACAGAGATACTGATAAAAGCAGAAAATACGACTCCCAGACACCCCCCGATCCTAGACTTGATCTTCTCCTACAAGAATAGAATTCACAGAGTGCATGAGCCACAAGGGCCCAGTAGAATCGCATAAACAACAGATAAAGCAGATATTGCAGAATAATAGATCATAATTCATACAGAATGTAGAAAATACATAGAATACAGAAGTAATCCAAAAATATGAAAACACACAGAAATAGTCATGTACATCTCCCTGCCTAATAACAGAAATCAACAACACGAGGCTGGATCATCGACTGTGAAATCGGAACAGAACAAATCAGAATATCAACAACCGAAGCCAGATCTTTGACCGTATTCGGGGTAGCGCTACTACAGAAAACATGTGCACATGGCTAGGACTTACTCCTCCTAGCTGGGCGAGCCAGGAATGAAGATGTACTAAAAACCGCAGAAATATGAAATATAGACATAGGAAATACGGAATACATAATGCAATTAAATAAATAAATGAATAAAAAATTGACAAGTAAATAAATAATTAAATAAAATTATAAAAAATAATGAAATAACTTAAATACATAATAATTGTCAAAAATATGGAATTTGCGGGTGCGAAAACCTACCTGGCTCTGAGCTACAGAGTCGGGTTCACCAGGTCCCGCGCACTAAAGCTCGCTACGATAATCTAACCCAACAAAAATAATCTAACTTAGATAACAAGTTTCGGGTTGGGCCTAAACTTACAGCTAAAGCCCCATAAGGGAAATAACAATCAAAGCATGGTAAATTAAGCACAGTCATATACCTATGTATATAAATGATAACCTGATATGCAAGGTTCAAAGATGGCAATTAAAATTCCAATTATCATAAATATAATTGAGAGTATATATATATTTACATAAGTATAAGATAATCATAAAGCATGATAACCATGCTTCTGAAAGCCACACAAGTTTATAGAACCTATAGTTGTAAATATTTAAGCAAATAGAAAATTTTATAAAGCATGTTTACAAGGGTGTTTGTAAAGACTAGGTCTAGATGTCAAGCTAATACCAAAAAATGATCTATATTAAAGTAATTAGAGTCTAGAAGGTTTTAGAGAATTACATACTAAAAGTCAAGATCTCATGCATATAACCAAACTCACATGTTGTCCAGCCTTAAATACCATTAAAGATAAATTAAGGATTAAGTTAACACAAATTTAATCAACCTCACCCAACGAGGCTGCAGGAATTACCAGCACCATTAAGTGTATACGAATGCATATATTTCTATATGGTTAATAGACAACTTTAACAAATCAACCATGCTTCCAAAACCAACCTAACCACCAGGATCACACAATCTCATGCATAAAACACATATGAGCATAGCATTAACAAAATGATTAAACCAAAAATTAAAGAAAGGGTTTAAGCTCTAATGACAACTTATAACACAAATTAAAACCATAAGAACATGCATGAATATGTATAAAATCTACTCACTTAAATCATATATGCATGCTTTGGGTTTATATACAAATATGCATATATAAATCTTCAGGAAAAATAATACATGAAGCTAACCAACTAAATACATAAACATCCATAAGATCAGGATCATCATCAAAACATGAGAAGGTAATATGCTACAACACACAAAGATCAAAGTTCTTAAAACAAGGAGTAAGAACAAGCAACTAAGGTCAACACACTAAGCCTTACAAGATCCCACTAAAACACAAGAACAAGCATCCTACCTCTACACTAGCCAGTGAAGGGAACTTCCTCCAAGCCCAAGCTTTAGCCTTCTTCCAAGGAGAAACAAAAAACTTCCAAGGTTGCAGAAGGTGTCTCCAGCAAGATGCTCCCAAGGAAGAGGAGAAGAGGCTGCTCTCCTTAAGAGCTCCACCACCAAGCTTGACAAGACCCGCAGCTCACGGGTAACCAAACAGGGTCACAGGAAAGCAAAGACAGAGACATGGGGAAGAGAAGAATGGCAGTAGTGGGCTCCACCTCCTAAAACAAAATATCAGAAAGTCTAAGTCAACTTGGTCAAAGAGTCAAGATGGACATTATAGTTTATGGGTTGCATTAAAACTATGTTGTCTTCTATTTGGTAACATTTCTTTATCTTATATTTTATATGGTAGTTACTTGCATAAGTCATTATAATTGATGATGCAACATTGTGAAGGATATTGTTTTTTAACATACTTGTATACAAGGTTCTAATGAATACATAAATAAATAGGATGATTATGATTATTATTTAAATCCAGCAGCTAAAAATGCGATAGTAAGTGGTTGAATCTTGCATAGGGGTGGCTGCTTAAAGGCATCCATGTTTCATAACTTTTTTTTATTATTATTTTTTAAAACATTGTGCTTATTTTAGGGCTAGTGTGAAGTTTCACTATTAGATCACATATATTCATATTATTTCAATATAAATATTCAATAAATTTTCATTAAATTGTAGTAACTATTAAGTTGGCATAGATATGGCAACTCATGTGGATTAGACAAAGAAAATTCATTATGTATTTCTTATGTTTAGATTTTATTAGACAAATATTTATATATTTCTTTTAATGTTGATAAGCCATGGATTTGAACTCTTGACTTTTGATTTGGGAGAGAAATGAAATACCAACTATTCTATCGTCGAAGTGAATATCTATAATATTTTAATTGCTACATCCATATTGCTTAATAATAAAATCAAATATATAAATAACTTTGATGATTTTCATGTTTTTATACCATTATAATTTCGATATAGAAACAGATTAAGAGTTCAAATTGTAATAACTCTAAAACTCTGTAAATATAGGATTTGAATGATAAAATTAAAACTGCAACTAATAGTAGCTATTTGATTCAAAAGATGATTTTCTTAATTTTTAAAATAAATTATTTCTATGCATGTTTGCATAATAAGTGAAAATGCATCAAGGTAAGTTTGAAAATAAAATCAATTGTGTATTTAGTCTAATTGTATGATTGAAATAAAACTAGTATTTGTTTGTTTGGATGAGTCAATTTATTGCTCATCACAACCTTAAAATTGCATCGGGTCCTTTCTTGTTGTTTCATTTTAAAAATTTAAAACTTCCAAATCACCAAAATCTGTTTGGAAGTTTTGCTCAACTGTACTAATTTTATTTTTAATAACTATACCATTCCTCTTGATTCCGTATTTACTAAAACTGGTCATGTTGTTTTTTTTAGGCTATGTTTTGGAATATTTAGTTAGAACAAAATAATCTCATTTTTAATACCATTCCATTATGCCTTGTTCCATAATTATTGAGATTGATCTTATATATATATATATATATATATATGGTTATCTACAACCCCTAATTCGATTAGCTAGAAACTAGTTTGAGGCATCGAAGTCTACCATCAAGTGCAATTTTGATTTCTGAAGTTCATCTAATTTGGGTGAAAATTCAAAATGTCATCATGGAATCAATAGAAGACACTTGATGCTTGACACTTACTTTTGTACTGCTTATTATAAAATCACCTTACTATATGCGGGGTAAGTGCCAAACCATTATTTTTCTATTTTGTTTTGTGTTCCCTCTTGTTCAGATATTTTGAGCTTATTGTTTTAATTGTGCTTTATCTACTTAAAAAAATAAAAAATAAAAACATTTATATTTTGGTCATTCTTCCTTTGGGCAAAGATGACCGGTTAGACCTTTGAGTTGAGAAGGGGATAAAATGTCATGCTATTGTAGCGATGACAACTTGAAACTATTGTAGTGGTGATAACATACATTATTTTGATGCCATGAGTTTCATCTCTAATGTGGAGATCATGCATATTAAGTTTTATCTTTTTTTTTTTTTTAATGAATATGTGATTAGAGATGGATGGACGACCATTTTTCGCCACATTCTTCTATTGAAACACATTTTATAAGTATCTTTAACTATCTTTTTATTAGATGTGTGATGGTATTAATGAGGAATTTGAATACTTAATAGAATAAAATTGCAAACATCTTTTATTCCACTTTTCAAATAAAATTTATTTTTGAAAGTGCCTTTCGCAAAACTCAAAGCATATGATTTTTTTAAATATTCAAATCAAGATTAAAAAATTTATTTATTTTTTCGAGTTAGTTCTCATATTACTTTAAGACTCAGTGTCCAATGCCCCATTTAGATTCACCTATTGAGATAAATATACCCTTGATTAGAGCATTAAAAAGGTATTACATCATCAATTAATGAATTTTTTATGCTTAATATTCTTTTATAAATATAAATATACTTTTTTTTTGAGAAAAATAGATAAACCATTAATTCATTGCCAAAATAAAATGGAGAACCCAGAGCTACAAAACAAGAGAAGTAACAAAGAAAAAGAAAACAAGGACTCGGTCACCAAAGGTGAAGGTCGAGAAAACACAAACGAAAAGACACTATCCAAGAAAATGGATAAAGTGCCGTTGGGAGTATTATATTACTGGAGCGTCATCAAGGGGGTCAACAATCTCACCTGTCATACCTGGTAGACCAGGAGGGTCATCGTTTGCCGGAACAGACTGGTTTGGAGAGTTCAGAATCTTGGGTCCCGTAAAGACAAAACTGCGCTTATATAAAAAGCAAATTTTTTTTTACAATATATATACTTAACCTTAATCCTATCCCCCAAAAACACTATTTCTGAAGCTTTTTCTGGGAAGGACATTTGGTCAGTTGTGATTGGTTCAACATTCTTTATAATCAACGGTTTGGATCACACTTTGATGGACAATCAGTGGCTTGGATCTCTGATCTTCACACCTTTGTAATTTATTTTCCAACCCTAGCCACCAACAACAATTTCTAACCCTAGCCAGCAACAACGGCGAGCGGCGAGATGGAGAGATGGAAGATCTTCTTCCAAAACCCAACCCACCATTCCACACCCCTCCAGCTCCCCCGTGACAAACACCGTCTCTTCTCTGATCTCCACCGCCACAGCCACAGCCCTCATTCCTTCCGGCCCCTTCCCCACCTCTCTCCACCCTCTCCCATACTCCCTCACCCCTCTCCCCCGCCGGCGCGTAGATCCCACCCCCGGGCCCATCTCTTTGGGAGAAGCTTGGTGTCATGTGAGGTCGAGCTATGGGATCGGTGAGATCGATCATCCATTCAATCTCTCTATCTCTTTGAGGTGTTGATATCTTGGGATTTTGTTTGAATTCTTAGTTTGGTGTTAATGGGGTTGTTAGGTGTGTATGGCGATGGCGCTTTGCGGAAGTTCATTTTGCGAGATGACGGGGATCGATTCCACCGGGAGGGTTTCATCCATCGCCGAAAAGCCATCGTCGATGGTCTTGGCTACGCTGCGCCACCGATCATGGCTCTGCTTTTCATCTTAGACGTATGTGCATCTCATCTTCTTAAAATTTCAAGTAATTTGCAAAAAAAAATTTAAAATTCTAGCAACCCATTGATTCTATTTCTTGAGAAATTCTCATCGATTTTTTTAGAAATTTTTAATTTAGATCAAAATGCATTCAATGACATGCTTTCATGAGAATGATTGATGGGTGAAAAAAATTGTATAAATCAGGATGAGGTGGTTAAGCATTCACCGCATGCTCGTGCCATTAGAGATGTGGAAGATGAGGAGCTTAGAAGCTTCTTCTATGGCATGTCTCCTTGGCATGTATAGCTGAAAATGATGCTTTTCATGTTATTTTTTTTCCCCTTTTAAATTTCTTTTATGATGGGATGCATGGCGGCTCCGATGGTCCACTTCCCCATCGTCCCTCATGATCCGGCTACTCGGGCGTTGCCGCTCGCGCCATGGTGCTCACCGGGCTCTTCATTTCACGGGGCATGTCCCTCTCCTCCGAGAACAAGGATCACATCTTCAATGTAAAACCTCTCTCTCTCTCTCTCTCTATATATATATATATATATATCATATTTCATATAGGATGCAATGCTGATTTGATCCTCGTTCAGTATGTTTTTGGTTAAATTTATGGTATTTGTTGTTAAATGGACTCGCTCGCTCAAATTCTCTCATTTTGTGTGAAATAATTTACAGCATGAGATTATTAGTGTAGATGAATCCTTTATTGCTAATTGTGAGTGTTTTTAGTGATTCGTCGGATCTTTTAGTGTCTTAATTTCCAATTTTGGAGCTTCATCAATCTAAATCTAATTTTTGCTTGATAATAGTGAATATGGTGAAGGTCAACATTTGTGGTTTTCACTGTTGGATAATTATCTAAAAGATTAACATGTTACAAGTTTTGTAATTGTTCATTAGATAACATGTTTTAGTGAACTAATCATGCATATGAGCTTTCAATCATTCATAGAGTTCTCTCTGGACTTTTCATATTACTTTACCAATAACCAGTTTCACAATAAACTATAAGCATCCATAGAGTTCTCTGTGTCTGATTTTTAGGTAGTTGAAAGTTTGATTCATCTATCCATCTTTCTATATCTTTTCTGTTGTTCTGTTTGAGTTGGCTAATGTTAATTAGAAATGTGCCTTTTATAATGTTTATCTTTAGTTTCTTGTGTTAAAAGAAAAAAATCATCCTTAATCCATAGCATTGGCTGATGTCAAGTAGTAATGTCCCGTATGTGATGCTTGCTTATTGCATGTTGCATGATAGAGAAAATTCATCCTTAATAAATAAAAATAGGACAAGATTTTAGGATAAGTTGGTTTACCAAGTCTGAAATAAATGAATATTTTTTGAAGGAATGGAAATTTTAGGATGTTGCTTTCAGTTTTAACATTTTTTATTCATTTTATTGGGATATGTTTCCTACCTTTATTATGACTGACTGGCATAGTGGTATGCTGCATGTATGGTATATGCTTCTTCATGTTTGCCTTTGTAATGGGGTGAAATTTATCACCATCGATTGATTGCCATAGATACCCTCCTACCAAGGAAGCCATGGATGAGCAAATGTCAGCCTTTCCTCTCTACTTCCAAGGACCGAAGCCGTTCCAATGCACTGATTCACACACTTGAGCCTTTTCTCTCTACTAACATGCTTGCACTGTTTACTAACATGCTTGACCTAAATTGTTGACATTTTGGTTACAAATGTCAGTGATTTTTTTGTGAAGCGACCATATTTTACTAACATGCTTGACCTAAATTGTTGACATTTTTGGTTACAAAATGTCGAGATTTTTTTGTGATGCACCATATTTACTAACATGCTTGAACCTAAATTGTTGACATTTTGGTTACAAATGTCGTTGATTTTTTTGACTTTTGCCACACTCGCTACGCTTTTTAATAAAAAAATAACCTTTCATCACTTATAAAATGGTGTGAGTGCATTATAACTCATTGCATTCCAATTGAGTCTATCCTTCATTCAGAAAAACCGGGTAAATTTTTATAATTAGTAAGTTAATAATGTTAAGAAATACATATGCTATGTTCTTCATTCATGAGCAACTTTTAGTAAATATTTAGCACTCGAAAATGCAATGGGTAATAATTAAGTTTGGTATTAATTGCATCCCATATTAGAACATGATGTTCTTCATGATTGAAAGTTAACTTGAAAGTTAGCTTACCAACTTGAAAGGACATCGATATTATAAAAAAAATTAGTTAATTATTATTTTCTTGTATATATATATTGCTTATGCTTTTGATGTCCATTGCATTAATCTATTTAATTTTTTTTAATCTATATGATTATTTTAAAGTTTGATGTAAGATGTGAAGGCCGAAGACTTAAGGCAAATGTTTCTTGCTATGACAGAAGAGGTCACTTAACTATTTAATTTGCCTTCCGGATCTGATTGATTTGATGTTGTCAAAGTTACTAACATAATTGAGCCCCAATTGCTGACATTGTAAACTGATATAGTATATAATTGTTACAATTTAGGTATTGCTATCAGAGATATTTTTTTCCTTTTGACTTTTTGCTCTATTTATCATGTTCTCCAAGCATTACACTTTGACAAGGGAGGAGATATTTTCTTTTATATATATATATATATATATATATATATATATATATATATATATTAGTAGTTATTGATGATTATATTTATGATAAATGGAAACGAGGTGTGGGGAAGAAAGTATATCCCAAGGATTAGGCGTGCATAATTATAGATATATAGCTCTCATATATGTATATGAGAGCCTATGGATTTTATTATATCCATATTTTGTTTCTTTAAAATTTAAAATATATTTTTTATTAATTATATACTGAGATGTCTTTTTTATTTTTTGGTGTAATATATTTACATACAAAACATTACCAATGCATTATTTGTATTTATTTCTTTCACTCATAAAACTACTGAAAATACATAAAAGACTAATCTTAACAAAATCTTCCATATGTAAAGACAATTAACAAATTAAATCCTCCAATTTTTTTTAAAAATAATATAAAAATATACAAAAATTTACAAATACTTATTATATCATGAAAATTTAAAAAATAATATATCATATATAATAATAATAATATTATTATTATTAAGAACAATATGAAAACAAATAACAAAAAAAATGTCTTTAAAAAAAACAAATATTAACATTTGATCAAACTATGTACATTATATTAACATTTGAAAGAAATATGCACCTAAGATTTTGGATAAAGACATCCGAAAAGCATTAATTCAAGTGCATATCTACACAAATCCAAGCAATAACAATATGAATAATTTTGTTAATAATTCTGAAACAAAAACATGCCCTTAAAAAAAGAGAGAAGAGATGCAGAAAAGATTACATCATAGCACTTGAACCATAAGTATACCAAATTTATCTTTAAATATATATATGTATGAACTATATACTAAAGTTTAATAGAAATATATAGAGAATGAAACCTTAAAAAAAAAGAAGGAGATAGAGTGTTAGAGAGAAAGAGAGACAGAAGGAAAGATATATGATAATGATGACAGATAGAGTAGAGAGCACAATTAAGACAACATGGAATGATTATTTCACCATTGTTGATTAACAATGCTCTCTCTCTTTTGTCATCTCCATCTTCATCATCTCTTCATCATACCATCACAGTTTATATACATGCATTTTTCAAATCAAAAGCATAACTATTCCTTAAGAGTTTGTCTTTGTTGAACATTTAATCGTCCCTTATTGGTTGAGTGTTTTGCATATGCAATTTGTCCATCTGCCATTTGTCTTCATGATTCCTATAATTATTAAAAAAAAAAACTACATACTGTGGCCCATCTTAAAGCATTTTTTGATTTCTCCTTTCTTAGTCAGAGGACCGATGAGAAACCCATCTTAAAGGCCTCTTTAACATCATCTCAACGATAACATTGCTCTTAAATTAATATTTATGTGATGATGAGTTGTAACAAATTCTCTTGAATGATAAAGTGTCTATATATATATATATATTAGATGGGTATCTTATTTCAATTTTTACAACAAAGAAGAAAAAAACCAAGTAGAAGGCTTAATACTTAAAATTATTTTTTTCCTTTTCAAAAACATTGAAATGAAATTAATTTTCATTATTCAATAAATAATATAATATATTCCGTAAATATATTTCTCAACCTTTCGGATATCGTAGAAATATACTTTCTCATATCGAAAAACGATTTACAAAAAGACATTAACAATTTT